>NC_063052.1:10375500-10675500 GCF_018812025.1 Megalobrama amblycephala
AAAAAAAAAAAAAAAAAAAAAAAGTCATTTTAAATTGTTAATTGTTAATTTAAATTCTTTGAATTTTTGATTAAATAAATGCAGATTTGGTGAGCACAAGAGATTCTTTCAATACTTAAAGATACTTTTTAGATACTTTTAAAAGTACAAAAAAAACTAACAAAAAAACATAAAATTTAAATATAATAAAAAAATCCTACTTACCCCAAAACTGTGGAACTGCAGTGTATGTATATATTTTCCCTCATTGGTCAGTTACTGTATCAGGGTCAATGACGTTTTTTTTGTCCAAAGGCATTAATAATAAGATATGACATCCAAAGTATGCAAGGTATTACAACTAGATCTCTTTTATTGAATCCAAAAGGTTTTAAATGTATTTTGCCACATATAAAGGTATTTATTTTGAAGTCTCAAAAGGTCATTCGGTTTAACAGGCCAATACAGCAATACAATGAAACACAATTTTATGTGTGATTAAAATATCTTATATTCTGGCATGATTTTATAACTTCATATATCAACATAGTGCAAAATGGTCATTGCTTTGTTATGAGAAAGAATGTCTGGAAAAATAAATTTCATTGATGTCATTCGGAATAACCAATATAAAGGGACCATTTTGGATCAAGTCATGCGGTTAATATCATGTGACAGGATGTGACATCATTCAGACACCTGCAAAGGACCACATGGTCATGGAGCAAAGTAACTAACTCTCTTTTAACTATTTGAAAAATTCATGTTTTCATTTGCTCATACGCATGTCCCGAAACATCAGGTCATTTGGTACAACCGCTATAAAACGTGGAAATAATAATATTTTAAAAACTTGTACTAAATATAAAAGGTTTGATTGTCCTTTTGCTAGCTATCTAGCAAGCTAACTAGCTAGTTAGCTAGATATCAGCATGTTAGAAACGTTCAGCATGTTTTTTTTTTTTACACTTTTAAAAACTTATTCGTCAATGACCCATCTCTTAATCTATTCCAACCCTGATGTTTCATCAAGGCAATCAATTTTAAGTGTTATTATTATCATTAATCATAAAAATAATACATTTTTGAAGTTGAAAAAACTTGTTAAGAGTTTATCAAAGAGTGTAGGATTTCTCCTCATTCATCTCATTAAAAAAAAGAAAAAAAAAGAAAAAGTGAATTAAGCCTGCAGACTCTGTCTGGGCTCACTGATAACACAACACTGCATTATGCATTGGAATTTATTACAATGTCAAAACAAAACACAGCCAGATCACTGTGTATCCACATATGACTCTGGTCTTATTCCAGAAGCCAGCTTGCACTGCTGCTGATCTTTTGCAGCATGGGGACACGTAGACTGCGGTGCTCAGACGTCAAACACTCTGAGACAGCGCGTCTAGCTGTTAAGCATAGGGCTCTGCCGAGATGATGCTGATGCCCTGCTCAGTATTCTGGATGCTGCCAGTCGGTTGGAGCCGGCTGGGTCCTAGAGACCTGGCTGAGAGCTGCAGGCTCTGGCTCTGGGCCTTTGGCTTGGGTCTCAATGGGTGCTAGCGCAGCCCAGCTAAACGAGGCCCGGCGCTCCTCATTACCACCACAGCATGTACGAGATGGACCGAGCTTCATCCACACAAGCCTACCGTGTCTGGCTGGACATCAGGCTCCCATGACAGTTGCGAGCTCCAGTTGTCGTTAGTAGGGATGTCGTGGGCTAATGAGCCATGCAAAGAGAGGGAGTGGGGTCTGGATGTGGGATGGAGTGTTCTAGTGAGTCTGTGAGATGAGTGAGGGTTAGTGGGAAGGACAGGGGAGGCCATGCTGGGTTAAAACTCCTCCTCACAGTTGGAAAGAGAAGATAAGAGCAGAGCTTTACACAGTCCCTACTGACTATCATTGTACACAGGAAGAGAGCCAACTAAAATGTTCATTTACATATTCCTTCTTTTCTTAAAGGAATATTTCAGCCAAAATCATTTACTCACCACATCATTCCAAACTCGCATTATCACCCTATAGTAGAATATTGAATGCGGAATATTAATTCTGCTTTTAGCGAGACAATGAAAGTGAATATACTTTCATTAAATATTCTTCTTATGACTTTAGTCTTCTAGACTAAAGTTTAAGTTCCTCTCAGCCATAGCTCTCAAATCTCATTATGTGCATATTCAAATTTAGCATGTTGTGATTGGTTACAGGACACTCTAACCAGTGAGTTTTGGTATCAGTCCCTCTGTAGCAGAGGAAAAGATTATCAGTAGAACAAATTCAATTTGTGTTTTCCTGACACAAACATTTCATCACGGCTTCAAACTAATCATAAAACTTGGAATCCAATGCTGCTCATTTTTTGAAGCTTTGCAGTCCTAAGTGACCATTTACTCTCATTGTGTGGAAAAGAGCAGCATCAACTTCAATTGTGTTTTGAGACAAAACGAAAATCATTAAAGTTTGGAGCAGCATGAGAGTGAATGAACACAAAATTAAGATACACAAGAAATGTTTCTTGAGCAGCAAATCAGCATATTTCTGAAGGATCATGTGACACTGAAGACTGGAGCAGTGGCTGCTGCTAAAAATTCAGCTTTGCCATCACAGGAATAAATTACAATTTAAAATATATTCAAATAGAAAACATTTAATTTTAATTTGTAATAATATTTATAATATTACAGTTTTTACTATTTTAAATAAAGCAAATGCAGCCTTGGTGATCATAAGAGACCGACCCCGCTGCATTGTGGCAAGAAACAAGGCTATTAAACAACACAGAACATTTCTTGTTAGCTTATCTTTCTAAAATAAAAACTGCTCATCCTAAAGCCATTCAGTATATTACAATCATTTAATTACTTTGACAATCTTTAAACATTCTGTTGTTAAAAGATACTACAGGGTAATGAACTACCCATATGCTTTGAGAGATTAATCCTATAGTTGCTAAATGAGAAGATGATTAATTTGACAGGTGTTTTAATACGGTCACTATCAGTAATATTACAAGCTACTCCTGAGCCTCTGGGCCAAACAAATCCATCTCACTCCGTTCTCGAGTATAAATGTGTGTGGATTTACTTATAAGGTACCATTATGACACTTCATCTGTGTCTCCCCCTGGTGTCTGGGGTCTTGAATCCAGTCAGTCCATCATGTCCCTGCAGCACCGCAGCCTGTTATGCACAGGGTTATTCACTGAGCTCATCACAGGGACATGCTGACGAGGCGGACCTGTCCAATCAATGAGGCCTTTAGGCAGTTCACCCTTCTCACTCTCTCCTCTCTTCACTAAACATATGATAATGTGCACCGACCCATCAAGCTTGCTACTAACGGTGAACAAAATGACACATTTTCAAATTCTAACAACTCTTAAATGTAACCTTTGATAAATCTCAAAATGACTATTCGTTTTTCATGCTGTACATTATAACGTTATGATGCCTAAATTCACTTAAACAAACACTGAAAATGGTGGATTTTAGTTTTTAACCTTTTGAGCGGTGCGGTCCCACATATGGGATTTATATTTCTGTGCCCCTGAGAGTACGGTCCTACATATGGGATTTAGAACGTTCAGTGACATAACTGCCAGATTCAAACTGTGCTTTCATGCTTTGGCTGTGAGACGGACACGCTCAGCGCTCGTCATATGTCACAACTATGCAGTATTTTTTTTTTTAGGTTTCAGACAATTAAATACACATAAGCACCAGTAAAACAATACATTTAGAGTTTGTAAAATACACACTGATGTCAGACATCAGTGGAAGCAGCAATAACAATTCATTCAAATATAATTTGCCAAAGTTTATTCATACCAGACACACATAATGGGCTATAAAGTAAACTATAAAGTTTACTCTATTATTCTTCCAGTTCACCAGCCACTTACTTGCATGTATTTTGGGAGAAACTGATGAATCCACATGCTGTAAATCCGACTGACAGGACGCAAACTAAGATGGTGGCGCCCATCTCGCGTTAAAGATAAAGATAAAGATCATTTATAAAGGTTTTTAAATGACAAAACACACTCACTTAGGCTACGTACACACTGTAAGTTTCAGGAGTGACAACCGCATTTAAATGCGGGAGTGAATCCCCTAAACACGACTCACTCTCGAAAATGCGATGATTGACAGCTTGGAAACCATAGCAACGTTCTGGCGTCTCTAGTGTTTGGTATCCGTTATTGTGAACAAAGTAAAATTACAGTGACAAAACACTCGTTATTTTCAGCAATTTAACTAAACACACTAACACAAACGCAGACGTCCCAACCTGCAAAAAGTCATTTCAGGGAGGTACCCCCCCCCCCCCCCCCCCCAAAAAAAAAAAAAAAGAGGAAGGAGCTATAAGCTATAAGCATATGCAATTATTCGTTAATTATGTTTAAATATGTAGATTACTTTTACTATTTATATAAGCTGCTTATACTATTTATGTAAACTGCTTTTATTTATTTTCCATTGCAACTTTAAACAGGTCTAAGGAGTTTGTTGTTTTCATGTAGCCTTGGCAACTAGCCTGAATAATATGCACATGAAATGAAACTTGTCAACTCACCTCACTGATAATTGATTGGTTGATTTGCCGAAAAAGGCCATTCGGGATGCTCTCTGTCTTACATGCGCTTCGCACACACACGCAAGGTCTCTCTCTCGCTCCCTCTCCCTCTCTGCCGTGCGCGCGCTGGTTTGAAAGCATCACCTACCTTTGAAAGCTTGCTCGCTCGCTCTAGATTCCGGGAGATTTTAACTAATTTGCGGGCATCAGGGAGCCGCTATCAATATGCGGGAGACTCCCGGAACTTCCGGGAGACTTGGGATGTCTGCAAACGACGGAGGTGTCGTGTTTTGTTTATGCTTGATTGGCCAGTTTTACACAGCGCACGGCACTCATTCTGTGTTGCCATGGTAACTCATTATAAGCTTTTTGGGCTTGTTGTTTAAGCTTGTCTCATAAAGCAAACAGGTTTATGGAGTTATTAAAGTGAGCAGACATGAATTGCGATTTTCAGCATAAAGCATTTTGATAGGCTTGTGCTTTCCCTGTGATTCGCTGCGCATACACAAGAGACACACGTTACACCGGTGCAAGTAAACGTCATTAACAACTAGTTGTTCAGTTCGGTTCCGTACATACTGCATGGAATTTCTGTAAATGCAGTTGTCACTACCTGTATTTTTCGGGAGTTAATACGGTTGTAGAATGCGATTGTCACTCCCGTATTTTACTGAACTGTGTGTGTACAGAATGCGATTAAGCACTAAAAGGTGAACTGACAACCGAATTTAGCTGCAGTGTGTACGTGGCCTTACACAGTGTTATTGTGGCTGCGGTGTGTTACGTGACAAGCATGATGCGTCGCCATGGAAACAATAAGGGCAAATGTTCTAAAATAACGGTCGCCTTAAAAAAACTCACTCTGGGCGGTCAGCTAAAATATTTTAAACTCAAGCGTGAAAGGGTTAATTATTTATTTTCTTATTTATTTATTTATTTATTTATTTATTTTTTACTGTATAATTTGAGTATCACACACTTATACAAATAATTTAAAATGAGCCAAAATATAATAAATAATTATTATACATAATTATCATTATAACAAATAATTACTGGCTTGTCTGTATCTGCCAGAATTGTAATATCAGTGCAAATTGTCTAAGAGCTAAAGCATGACACAATGTCATCACACTAATTAAAGCACTGCTGACTAATACATTAAAATGTTCAAAGTTCAGACAGACAGATAGCTAGATAGATAGCTAGACAGATAGATAGATAGATAGATAGATAGATAGATAGATAGATAGATGGATGGATAGATGGATGGATGGATGGATGGATGGATGGATGGATGGATGGATGGATGGAGCATTTGAAACATCGGTCTGCTGATAGATGCCTGCTTTCAAACTCCCGTGTGTATCTGTGTAAGCACTCCTTGAAGAGCGTCATTGATGTCTATTTACAACATGTTTTTGAAGCATTGATCATTGTAGCCAGTCACAGACATATTTGATTAGTGCGTGAACACAATGGCCAATCAGAGGTGTTTACGAATCCACTCAACATCGCTCAAAGCATCACATTTTTTAAATTTCAGTACCGACTTGGTATCGAAGTCAGTACTTTTGACAACACTATGATAGATACTGTAGATGACAGGCAGACAGATACAGCAGATGATACATAGATACTTCAGATGACACAGACAGACACTGTAGATGACACACAGACAGACAGACATACACTGTAGATGATAGATACTGTAGATGACAGACAGACAGGCAGACAGAACGACAGATAGGTATTTAGAATGAATGAACGATAGATCGATAAACTGAACCTTACAAATAAACTGTCCCTCCATCAACCAACTAGCCCACCATCGTAGCCCGTCCCTACTCACTATCTGGCGGTGTTATTTTCTGTTGATGTTCTGGACTGACAGATGCTCCTGCAGCTCTCATCTAGTAATGATGTTTGCTGTGGGAGCTTCCAGGGTGCTTTAGGGGTAATTGGAAGGGATGAGGTGGGCCGTTAATGGTTGTTTGACAGAACTACACACCAATTACAAGATGAATGGGTGACACATGAGACAGAGGCCCTTCTCACAGGAGCTGCATGTGGAAGGCCAAGTACAGGTCTCTTTAGTGAGGATAGCTGGCCATCAGTTAGAGTCCCATCCATCAACAGCAAAGGGGTTAATTGAATCCACAGCCCACAGAACAAGGACGACCAATGAATCATTCAAGATGTATGAAACCATGATTCCATGAAAGTTGCATGCAAGCGTGTCGCACGTATACCTTTGTTCTTTCTGCGAGCGAAGGAGATTCAGATATTCCACATTTACGAGCCCAGCACATCGACACCTACCTCGGCCAACATCGTCCATGAATTCTTTACTATCACATAAAATGTTCAAATTGAAAAGCTATACAGGAGGTCTTTGATCCCTGAGGCAGGTTTCAGGAAAACAGAAAGAAAAACAGCTTCTCTTCCGTGCCAAGCCCACAAATCCCTGTCTGAGTAACCGGTGGAGTGTGACAGTGCTCTTATAATTGCTGAAATGCCGATAAATCCTTACATTGCTTTATTTCCTGAGGGAATTAAACTGGATACCGTCCTGTCTGTCCGGCGGAGAAAGTGCAAAGCTTTCTTATTCCAACGCACCTCACAAACTTTTACGGCTCTCTCTCTCTCACAATAGCCCTCAGGCAGTGGAATAACATGCGCTGTTAGATACTGTCTCCAACGTCCTCTCAGCATCTCCATACGTTTTCTCCAGAGGAGATGAAAAGATTTCATTTCCTAGCGCTCTGTTCTACAGCTCACTAAATTAACCCTCGCTCCGCTCATCCATATGGCTGCTCTATGAGTTCTTCTGCCTCCTGCGGTGTCTTTCCTTCCTTTTGTTACTCATCTTTTTGAGTGTTTGTGGTGTCATGATCTCCTTTTGACTTACATTAGCTGATAAAATCCTTTGAATCTGTTTTTCGGTCTTGTTTTTGTCGAGGTCTCCAGAGCCTGAATCATAATTACATCCTTCAAACATGCACATCTGTCAAAATAGGAGTATCAATTAAAGTGCAGCAGTTCCTTTATTTAGGAACTACTGACGCTCCCATGGGGGGAGTGATGGGTCATTTACCCTGCACAATTTACACCATGAAAAAAAAGAAAGAAAAAAAAAATGTTCAATGCTGTTTTATACTTAATTACATATATCAACAAAACATTTTGCTATTGATGTATTCACTAAATAAACATTATCTTAAGTAGTTGTCCTTTGTGTAATAATTTAATAAAGAAATAAGAGCTACTGATACGCTTTAATTTCAAAGGATCAGTGCCCCTCCAAATGAAAATGTCAAGTTGTTCCAAACTCGGCTTTCTGCAATAGAACACAAAATTACATTTTGAGGTCTGTTTTACATGTTATTGTATATGTATTCACAATGAATCGACATAAAACCAAAGTTATGCGACCAAAGTCACATCACACTGAACAACATTATGGTGAGTAAATGATGACAGACTTTTCATTTTTGTTTCATTTTCATTTCGCTATTCCTTTAAAAAGTAGAAACTGATGTAGTCATTCTATAAGCGCTGTTAATTTTTTCAGAAAGTAAGGCTGACTATCATGCTTTCTGACCCTCGTCAGCAAGAGTGCTGTTGCTGTGGCATAGCACCCAGCGCACTAATCTTTGCTGGAAATGCAGGGGAGCGATTGGCCTCCCAACACAGCCAATCTATCCTTGGATCTGGGCCAGAGCTCCACTCTCTCTTAAAGCCACCCCCCCCCCCCCAAGAGCAGGTGGCACATGGTACCTTCAGAATATTCTGGTCACGTTCTTTCTTCCTGCCTGAAGACAGAGCATTTGGGCAGATGATACAATTTCAGTCTCTCTCTCTCTGTGTATTGTATACACAGATTATATATGTATATACACAGTACTGTGCAAAAGTCTTAGGCACGTCAGTATTTTCACCCCCCAAAAAAGGTTTTAAGCCAGTTATTTATATATTTTGCTGTAGTGTGTCAATAGGAAATATCCGTTCACATTTCCAAACATTCATTTTGCCATTAATTGTAATAATCCAGTGAGATTTTTGAATACACAATAAGACTGATAACAGCCAGTGCTCCACATGAAGATCAGAGCTCACCATCATCAAATCCATCTGTGATTACATGAAGAAACATATGAAACTGAGACAAACCAAATCCAGAAGAACTGTGGCCTTGTCTCCAAGAGATTTTAAGAAACCTCCCTCCAAAGCTACCTGAAAAATGATGCCCAAGTGTACCTGGACAAGAGCTGTTTTAAATGCAATGGGTGGTCACACAAAATATTGTTTTGATTTAGTTAATATAAGTTAATTGATAAATAAAATCTATTTTTTAAAAACATCCTCACTTTACAGCATTTTTACACAAGTGCCTAAAACTCTTCACAGTACTGTATCTTTGCAGGTCGGTTTCTTCAAGCATCTTAGAGACACGGCCACAGTTCTCCTGGATTTAGTTTGTCTCAGTTTCATCTGTTTCTTCATGTAATCACAGACAGATTCGATGATGGTGAGATCAGATCACTGTGTGGAGCACCGGCTGTTGTCAGACTCCTTGTGTATTCAAAAATCTCACTGGATTATTACAATTAATGGCAAAATGAATGTTTGGAAATGTGAATGGATATTTCCTATTGACACACTACAGCAAAATATATAAATAACTGGCTTAAAACCTTTTTGGGGGGGTGAAAATACTGACGTGCCTAAGACTTTTGCACAGTACTGTATATATATATATATATATATAATCAGTCATTATTTACACAAAAGTAGATATTCTGATAAATGTTTTAACTGTTTTTGTCCATATAATCTAAGATGTATTCTGCACATGCTCAGCATGATTCTTAGTCACTGGTTTATTCCACCACACTGTTTTAAAAAGTGCTAGAGGGAATCTTCACTGCCTGTTGCCATCAAACATTACAATGCCGCCTCCTCCTCCTCATCCTCCTCCTCCTCCTCCTCCTCCTGCTGCCAAGCCCACCCTCAGTTAGAAAAAACATTATCCATTTTTTACTCACTCATGGATTTAGTAAGGTTAGCACCTAAAGCAATCATATATCTAGGTTATATGTTTTGTTGCATTCTGTGCATTGTTTTGCAGCATTTATTGTTTTGTTTTTTTGTTTGTTTGTTTGTTTTTTGTGTGTGCATTTTACATTTGATGTTGCTGCTGTTTCAGACCTGATTCTTGAAGGTTCTGCTAAGAGTTTTCTAGATATTTATCCAAAGATACACTGAGCCAGTCGGAGATAGAGAACTATGTGTAAATGTGCATACAGACTTTGTAATGCACAATAAATGACCCCCTCTCTTGCACACACACACACAAAACAAATCCTTGCAGGAATAATTACCTCATGTTCACCCACACAACATATCCCTACTTGCTTCTCTTCCAACAGAGATGTGAACCCCGGGGAGATAAAGTACACACATCAAAAGCAGGCACTTAAAACAGAGTTTGTTATAACTCTGTGCAATGCCTTCAGACACAAAACATGTTCATCTCTTAAATCCCGGGCCTCAATTACTTGACCTGCAAAACAAGAAAAGCCTTTCAGATTCAAAATAACCCAGAAGAGAGTGGCAAACAACCATTTATTTGTCTAAGGGTATACACAATTAAAAAGGGTAATTTCTCAAGACTTCAAAGAGAAAAGATACTTGCATAAAACAGTAACGTCTGAAGTGCATTTGTTTAGGGCTGTCCCCGACTTAAGACTTTTCTAGTCGACTGATAGTCGTTCATTTAAGCCATCAGTCAACTAATCGCACATTTATATTAATTTAATTACTTATATTATTGGGGGTGGGTGAATATATAGCCTATTCCATGCTCAAGTGCATGCATAAAGCTTGCCACACAAGTAATGATTATGAATGTGTCTGAAAAAATAGCAAGGAGACATTTTAATTGACCCTTCGCAAAGACCTGCCCCCCTTAGTTACTGTTGCTTTGTCCAACAAGCCATGGCACTGTCACGCCAAACAGAGTGAAAAATACATCGCAGAGCAAAGAGGACACTGACAACAAGTCAACAGACAAGACAGAGCAGGTTACTTATGATATTAAACAAAGTCCCAGCTTTCAAACTGTGTCATTTTTTTAATAAATTCGAACAATAAAAACCGTTTTGTAGCTCTTTAATGTGTTGTGACAGATTGCTGTAGCGCCTCAGCTCAAGCGGCTCGTGAACCGATCATCTCTTCCTACTAGTTAATTTATAGCATCAAATAAACATGAATGAACATGAGAAAGAATGTTGTTTCAAACACGGAAAGATGTCAATACACACCATTTTTCAGGTTCAAGTCCACCGAGGTTAATCTTCTAACTCCTAACTCGGCGTTATGATTGGTTATATCGCTTGTCAATCAAACTCCTGGCGAAGGGTCAGTTGGTTACTATAATATACTTTTGTTTTCTGAGTCAGTGTCGATCCAAAGATGAAGCTGACGATGATGACTCACCATCTCCACAGTATAGTGGCTGGATGCGGCTTTAGAGAGTATTTGTTTTGCTGTTATTGTGAGTTTGCACACACAATGAAAGTAGACACTTTACACCCTTTACACTATGGGCCTAATGTGTATCTGATGTTGAGCCACAGGGAGACTTTCAGAGTGCAGAGACTTTTTTTTTCCCCCTCGCATGGCTGGTTGCACCGGTGCAACCTCAGATTTTTTTTAGTCGTACAATTGAGAAATTAGGTCGCACTCTAGAGCCCTACACACGGATACAATATGCACGCCGTTAACAATATGTCCCTCGCGGACTACATGACTTTGCCACTTTCTGTGACTAACCACCACTTCCTGCAACAAACCAACTAATAAAAATTTGGTTGACTAAGCCTCTTCTCGTTGACTAATATTTAGGCGACTATTAGGGGGCAGCTCTAATTACTTTCCATAAAAAGTAACTAAGTAATCCAATTAGTTACTTTTTTAGGGAGTAATGCAATGTTGTTATGCATTGCTTTTAAAAGTAACCCAACACTGGTTATGGCTGAGGTTCTCCTGTTTGTAAGATTAAGTCTTTAGGCTGAATAACATTTGCATCATGTTGTCTCTACGTGCCAATATGTGCCCAACTACCATCAACCATTCATGCACAGTGTATACACATTCACATGTCTCATTCATCCGCATCATCAACACTGAACAGGCACAGATGAATGACAGCTGTGTCATGTGTCATCTGCCCATGTTAAGTGGTGTGATGTAATCCTTCTATCCAGCCTGCTGTGGTGCCAGAACTGACACGTACCCTCTGTGTTTAGGAGATGCACTTTGCCATTAGCAAAACTCACAGACATCACTACTGCATGCAAAAAAACATGGATGCCCTTGCCCGATCTGAAGGTCTGCAGTTTGCGATCACTTGCATGGAACCCTTCTGATGTACAATTAAATCAAGAGTCCAAACCATTCACATTCAACATCATAATGCACTGAGTGTAGCATAATGCAATGAACTAACTGCATATTTGCATTGCCAAAGTGTTTAACTTTACAGAAAATACTGTAAGACTAAAGCTGTGTTTAAGTCTACTTTTTTTAATGCCCTTCCCTTGCTAACTTCCCATTTTATTCATGCAGATGTACTTTGCAATGGGTTTAAACTGAATGCCCTAAGCCAGGGGTCGGCAATTAAGTAAGGATAATTTAAGAAATTAATTGAAAAATGCAACTAGAATTGCCTGTGAAAGACTGTTACAGTGTTTTGTAACTGTAACTGTACTTTTGTAAATGGTAAGCTGCTACTCTGTGTTAAATCCTGTAGTAGGACAATCATTAACAAAAAGTCACATTTGTGTGGCAGGGTCCGGGTTTTACACTGGATAAATTAATGTAACCTGGCAAGTATCTTCATTCACCAACTTCCAACACAGACCACCTTGCTAAAACACACACATATGTGGGAGATGCGGAATGGATAAAAATAACTTGAATAACCCCATTAATGGCATGTTTGAGTCATGCCATCAAATAACTATGTTTTATTTCCTGAATAATAAAAGTGTAACATTTTAATTTGCTTGTTACACAATGGATCCTAACTTATTGTAATAATTATTTGACGTAGCCTACTTTTACACTCAGAATTATTCCTTGGCATCCTCACGCACTAAAGTGCATTTTTTAAAATTGTTTGCGTGCTGGAACTAAACTATTACGTCGTGTGCAGAGTGATGTTAACATTTAAGCTAGCTGGTGAGAGAAAATGGCACTATCAAACAGTCTAAAAGAGGAAAGTTGTCAGCGAAAATAGGGCATACAAAGAAGAATGGAAAGACAACTATGCGTTCATCCTACCTAGTTTTGTAAATGCAAAGCCGGTGTGTCTTATCTGCAACGAAGTTGGCGCTGTTTTCACAGAAAAAAAAATCACAGACACCGGCTGCTAGCGGCGCGACAGGACACTACAAAAGATAATAGAACCCATTATAATCATGTTGTCTACACTGGATGTGGCGAGACATTTCTGACAGTAAACGGATTCTCCGTTCTATTTCTGACATAGTCCAAGTGCTTTGCAAAGGTCAGTTTGTCGCGTTCAGTGTAGACAGCTTTTAGCTGTTGCGGCGCATCTGGTGTAGACACGTTGATAATATTAGATGGCACCACGAGATTAAGATCTATTTCAGAACCAGCCGCTATTAAAATAATCTGGCTGCGGGTGCGGGCCAGATATTATTGCTGGCGGGCCAGTTTTGGCCTGCAGGCCGCCTATTGCCGACTACTGCCCTAAGCCCTCGATCACTTGGAATCTGCTATGGAGCTCTCTGTGCAAGATGCTGTTGTGACGTCACAATCGTGTTGAAGTGTGCATATGAAATGGAGGCCAGCTAGTAGCAGCTGTGCGAGTAAACCTCACTCCCCTGGTGCACTAGCGACTGACACTAGATGCTGCAGTCTTTAGCCTCCTTGTTAGATCGTCCGACTCCCACACAGTTAAATCCAGGTTCATGGCCCTCACAGAGTGGGGCGAGTAGGACCTGAGGTGAGGGGATTGTGGTGCCATGACCCAGATGGGAGTGAGGTTTAGGTGAGTGAGTGTAACGGAGGCCAGCAAGTAAAAGCTGTGCGAGTAAACCTCACT
Source organism: Megalobrama amblycephala (assembly GCF_018812025.1). Taxonomy (NCBI): domain Eukaryota; kingdom Metazoa; phylum Chordata; class Actinopteri; order Cypriniformes; family Xenocyprididae; genus Megalobrama; species Megalobrama amblycephala. Next base: position 10,389,185 of record NC_063052.1, read on the forward strand.
CCCCTTGGCCTCAAGTGGCGTACTAGAGGCTGTAGTCTTTAGCCTCCTTGTTAGAGCGTCCAACTTCGACCTGGGTTCGAGGCCCGCGCAAAGCGGGGCGAGTAGGACCTGAGGTGAGGGGTTACACATATGAGTAGACTCGGTCCCTTGGTCAAAATCGAGGGATTGAGGGTTTGTCTAAATAAACATTCTTCATACACTTGACGAAGTTGAATGCACTTCAAAATGGTGGCAGGGATTCCATCAAGGGGAAGTGCTTGGGAAATTAGGGGCCAAGCCCCGAAGGGGCTGTAGCCCCTATTGTAATTGTACGTTTTCCCTTTTATTATTATTATTCTTCCTCCCGAATGGGAGTCTATGGCAGCCCTATCAACGGAACATGAGAAAATGATGAAATTTGGCACACTTGTAGTGATGGTCATGTCTAGAAATCTGACCAATTTTGGAGTCTCTAGGACCAACTCTATAGCGCCACCACCAGTTCAAAAATTCAACATTCTAAAGTTTATAACTTTTGAACCATTTGCTCTAGAAAAATACAATTTAGTACATCTGATTCGTCTCTTCATGCTGATTCTATTCAAATTCTTACATTAAGTCTCCGCCCATTACAGTAGCGGCCATTTTGAAAAGTACAGTATTCCGTTTTTTCGCTACTCCTCCTTCAAAATTTGTCCAATTTTGTCCAAACTTTGATCAGGTGATCTTTGGTCTGAGCCACACAGAAATGACTGAACAGATTTTTTTTATTCATCTTTGTTCAAAAGTTATGATGTCACGAAGTTAACGAGGTTGACCCAAAATTGCTATAGAGGCTGTATCTCGGCCAAACTTTGAGCAATCAAAACTAAAATTGGTACACTTGATCAAGACCATGATCTGAGGTTCCATGCCAAATTTGGGAACAGCGCCACCTACAGGTCATGAGATCTGAAAAATGGCTATTTTGGCCAATAACTTTTGAACACTTTATTAGAAAATCAAGATCTTGGTGTCTATGGATTCCCTGTGCCATGCCGAATCCGAGGATATCGAATTCGTCAACATCGGATGAACCACATGTCCGCCATTTTGAATTTTGTCATAAATTGCAATAACTTTTAAACAATTTGACATATCTTCACACAAATTGGTATGTATGACCTTTAGAAGGTCCTGAAGGTACCTGAGAAGTTTCAACACAGCGCCACCTACTGTTCCACAGATGTAATGATTATTGCAAAACCACTTATAACTTTTGAAAACACTTTCCAAAATGTGTATGCTTTATGTCATTTTATTCCCTGGCTTATGCCGATTCCGACGATGTGTCATTTGTCATTTTCCTTAAATGTACCTGTCCGCCATATTGAAATAAATGGAAAACAGTTTTTTCGCTACTCCTCCTACAATTTTTGTCCAATTTTGTCCAAAATCAGCTCAGGTGATCTTTGGACCGAGCCGCACAGAAATGACTGAATGGATTTTTGATATTCGCTACCATTCCCAAGATATTCATCTCTGAATGTGACCTTGCTTGTGTTTGTTGTCTAATGCTAGTTAGCTTAGCATGCTAATTGCTTAGCATGCTAACCAGTTGTCATTCTCTTTAATGTGGCTCTTCAGTTATCAAGTTAACCATGAGCTTCATTAGCATTAAGTTAGCTTAGCATGCTAATATGGTTAGCATGCTAAGTAATGCTTTTTTTGTGAATTCTTTGTTAGACTAAAAGGTTTCTTCCACAGTCTGTTGAATGTGCATCCTCAAGTAGCTCAATGTGTAAAGCCAGTTATCTGAAGAGCCCTGTATCCGAAGTTAGTGGGTTCGAATCCCAGGTGGAGCGGTTTTATAAAATAGTGTGTTTTGATTCCTTTACTGCCTCTTGGATTAGAAATAAATGCTTTTTGTTTCATGCTGTGTTCATTTTCATCTAAGCTTATGTACATTCTGAGTTCATTCTTGCCCGTAATTCTGAACCAGCTGTTTCATGTTTGTTCATTTTCTGCTGTTTTTCCTCTTCCTGCTCTGTATTGCACTACAGCATGATGAGCTGCAGAATGATCTAAAGTGCAGCTTTATAAGAATTCTTCATTTTGAGTTCATTTTCACATGAACTAATAAACTTCGGCAGGTGTGGAAACATTCACTTGCACAGTGGTGCAATGAGATGAGAAATGGACCTTGGACCCGGAGGTCGTGGATTCGAATCTCGTGTGGGGTTCCTTTATACAATTGTGTGTAATGAGTCATTTTGATACCTTTTTTATCCAAATAAGGATTGTGCTAATCTTTATTCCTCTTCAATGAGATACAAGTATTTTAGTTCATTCCGTGTTCGTTCTCTGAACTTCTATTGATTTTCATTTCATTTCCACCTGTCCTTCTGAACCAGATGTTTTGCATGTACATTCAATTTCTGCTGTTTTTGCTCTTCCTGCTCCGTATTGCGCTACTGCCCCTACTGGGGCTTGGCCCCGAATTGCTGCTTGCAGCTATATTTTTGTGTGAGTTCGTATCTAAAATTGGTGTTAAACGCAGCCCAATTATTATACTACCTAATTGAAAAGCAAAATATGGCTTGCTCTTGGTAAATTTTGGCAAGGCATGTTGCTTGAAGTAGCGTAAGATTCAAAGGATATAAAAGTTTTTTTTTTTTTTTTTAATTAACACTTTTTTGTTTTATACTAAATTTATTCTGCTTGCATTATTTCCATTTGTAAGTTAATTTGGATTAAAGTGTGTGGCAAAAGAATAAGTGTAAATGCAAATTAATATATTAAATTGGCAGCCCCAATTTAAAATGCAAAATAAAATAGTGCAGATTAAAGCAATTAGGAAAGAAAAACAATTACTACAAAAAAAAAAAAAAAAATAGAAGTAGCACTGAGAATTCATAAAAAGTCCTAAAAAGTTTTACTACTAAAAACCGACAAGTGCTTTTGACAAATATGATTAAAATTTACGAATGACAAATTAAATCACGGCTTTACACATTCACAGAAGAAGCAAATTTATTTTACAGTCACTTAGTTTAAAAGCATCTGCCAAACGAATGAATGTAAATGTAAATGAATAACAAAAAAAGCAACACACAAACACACACCAGTGATAGAACCGTTGCATAAAATGAGCAGAACTGTGAAACAGACCTCAAAACAAGCACCAAAACAGAGCTGTGAGCTCAGCGTTTGAAGATATTTCTGCCTCTGTCATTACTTCACAGTAAATTAGCCAAACCCTGGGAACAGAGGCCAAATCCACCTCCATTTTTTTTTTTTTTTTTATATAGTCGTGACGTGATTTTTTTAATAGCAAGACTGTGGTGCTTGGTGTGCTGTCTGCGAAGATGCTGTCTTTCCCTTCACCCTGCGGGGGTGGAAAAGCTCAGAGAGCCTATTTTCTTGTTTTTTTTGTTTTTTTTCGTCATGCTTTCGTCTCATCCTGCTTTCCCATTAGAAATCACTCTATTTAAGAGGACTCTTATGGGACTTTAGAAGACTAGAATTCCAGGTATATTTCTCCAGTGATGCTGACCCCAGCCACAATTTACATTATTAAATTCAATTAAGAGCCGATGCCTGGTGCGAGAACACTGTGGGCAGTTGAGATGGTAAGGCCGCCTGCGGTCTCACAGAGGGGATTACTATCCTTAATGCATTATAAAAGGGGTGAATGAAGAGAGCCTGTAGAGCCTATTATCATGATCTCTCCTGTAGAGCGTATGCAGATGCTTTGGGTCATAAAGTTGACAATGGTTTTGAAATCTTCTCTAGATACTGTGTGTTTGTACCTTTGTTCACATTGTGTCAAATATGTCTGACTTTCCTTTTTTCATGGAACACAAAAAGTAGTTATCAATAGCATATTGTCCAACATTCACTTTTCCATACAGTGTAAATGGATTGTGATCATGGTGATCAAGTAAGATTTTTCTAATTGCCTTCAGAAGACTTTAGTGCATTGGACACATTTATGGTGCTTTTTTGGAGCTCGACATTTTCAGGTTCCCATCCGTTTTCACTGTATGGAAAAGAGCAGCAAAAACACATATTTAAACTTTCCCCTTTGCATTTGGCTGAAGAAATAAAGTCATACAGGTTGAGAACAACATAAGGATGAGTAAATGATTTCCGTTTATTTTTGGGTGTCCTTCTAGACCTTGAGTTTGGAGTTCAGGGTTTGGAGTTTTGATCTAACCAGCGACATGATTCATAATCCAAACTGGGAAATTGCATTAAAGGGATAATTCACCCAAAAATACCATTCCATATATTTTTCTGTGGAACACAAAAGAAGATATTTTGAAGAATGTTGGACTCCAAACAGTTTTGGTTACCATTGACTTATATTTTATGGAGAGAAAAAAAAAATAAATAAAATAATAACAATAATAAAATCTTATGTTTTATATTCCACAGAAGAACGAATACAGATTTGGAAATATATGAGGGTGAGCAAATGATGGCAGAATTTTCATTTGTGGGCAATCTATTCCTTTAAACGCTAAATCTGAGCACTTTTTCATAATTGTGTTCAAAATAACTGTGCAAAATGTTTAATAAACAAAGCAAGAAGCAGAGATGAGTTGAAGCATTTGAATAAAGAGTTGTCAGAATTAGACAGAAAGCTTTCTGGGGTGGAGGGGAATGGTGCTGGTTTTGAGTATTTTTTCACACCCACCTTCTGGCGAATCTCATTATTCCCTTATTATTCTTTATTCTGCTCCAGGGTTATTTATTATGGTTAACTGCCACTTGGAGAAAAAAAAAAAAAAAAAAAAAAAAAAAAATCTTAAATGAAATCAAATTAAGATAAGGTAATATTTCTCACTTTCATTTAGCTCAACTTGATGTACTAAAATAACTAAAACTGAAATAAAAATTAATAAAACATTGATAGGTATAAAAACTAAATATTAAATGAAAAGAAAAAAATATAGAAAGAAAAAAAAATCAAAATATTAACAAAACTATAAAATTACCTCAATGACACTACAATAACACAGTAACACACATGTATACAAGTCTAACCCTGACACACAATGAAGACAAACAGCCCTTCTTTCTCTCATTCTTCCTCTCTCTCATTTGTCCAGAGAGTAAGAACAAACATCACCTGTTCATTATATTAAAAGCTTCTGCTATGTAGCTCCAGTTCTGTACTGAGGATATAGAAGAGTCTTTCAGAGAAAGGGAGAAATATTTTTTTTTCTCTGATGTGTCTAAGAATGATAATGTACCTCGGCTCCAGCACTGCCATTAAATAAATTCAGGGCTAATACTCTGAAAAAGTCTAATACCTTCTGTCAAACAGCCTCCACATTTATGAACATTTTAATGGCTATTAAAACATGTTAATGTCTATTAATTACCCTATTTATATGCATAGCATGATGTGGTCATTACTAGCAGCTCTATTTTCATAGAAAAAAGAAATGTTGCTTTCCATGGTGACAGCATAAATGGTCTAGACAATGCATTTACTGAATAAAACTACTTTTTTATTATTATTATTAAAGGGCCTATATGTAAGAACTGTCATGCATTAATCACTTCTTGTATTGCCAATGTGTGACAAAACTTTAAAAACGAGACCTTCCCTGACTTCCTAGGTTGTCTATGAAAGCATGTAGACTGATTTTTATGTGAATGACTCGCCGGGAAAATTCAAAGGATGTGACGGTTACACACGCGCCCGAGAACCTCTTTTGCATTCAATGACACATGAAATTATGCTTATACAATGTTCAGGATAATGCAGAAAGAGACATTCTGTACTGTAATGTCAATGTGTCATGCAAACAATAGTGTTACATATAGGGCCCTATAATACACCCGGCGCAATGCGACGCAAGGCGCAGCGCAAGTGTGTTTGCTAGTTTGCGTCCGGCGCCGTTCGCGTTTTCCCGTTCAGCGCCACGTCCTTAAATTAGTAAATGCATTTGCGGCAGTTAGTGCGCCCATGGGCGTGCTGGTCTAAAAAAAGAGGTGTGTTCAGGCGCATTGCCGGCGCATTGCTATTTTAAGGAGCTGAAAATAGACTGCGCCATAGACCAACTCAAACCTGGTCTAAAGTCTAAAGTCAATGCGCAATATTTTTTTGTTAGAGCGCGTTGGTAGAAACTGCGCCTCTAGGCGCGTCCACAGTGCGCGTTGACTTTGCTTATTACACACAGGGATGCGCATCACACAAACATGCCAAATATTAAAAACAAAAGGATTACAGTGTAAAAGAATATTATTGTGTAGGCTACATAAATATAAAAATGTAATGATGAATAGTCATTGCGTGTATTAGAATTAGGCTACCTATTACACTCAAAAAAATGATTCTAGCTGCTTGTTCAGTTTATTTAAATAAAATAAGCTGAACCAACACAAATCTTTAGTTTTTTACTTAATTGGCATTTGCACTCAATTGTATTACGTTAAATGAAATTAAATTTGCAAAATGTTAGGTTAACCTAAACCATTTGTGTTGGGATGACATGAATCATTTATGTTGCATTGATTGAAACTGGGCAGTGGATTTCTAGTTCCCAGCATGCTTTGCGTAGGGAAAGATCAGGACAGTAAATGTTGAACTTAAGTGCTGTTTAATGTGTTTTTAGTAAAGGGAAATACCTTTTAAAGTTTGATGTTCAGTTATATTTGACATTTAAAAGAGTTTGTTATGTCGATTTTTTTGAGGTTACCATTATGCTGAAGTGTAGACCTTGTGGTTAGGCTATGGGTGGCTGCATGAAATAAATCTATGTTGTTCTCAACAAGCTTTAACTGTGCTAAAGCCAGTGATGAAAAGTTCTTTACCTGATCATTACTTGCATGCTATAAATGTTACTTAGCATATGAAAAAGTGATATTTTAGTTTAGTTTTTATAGAAATATAAATAAATTAGTTTGAGGGCCAGCACATAATTTACACAGTCTACATATGGTCATCAGCTTTATTCCTCTCAATGGTCATGAAACATGTATGTCTGTGTACAACAGCTATTCACAACCTAAGCACAAGCGCACATCTTCACCATGATGGTAACAAAATATTTTTTATATATATACGCTACAAACTCTTTTAAATGTTCAAAATAACTAAACATTAAACACTTAAACACTAACAGGTCTTTCCATTTCCTTAAAAGTGCAGAAAACTTGAGCAACACTGCACGAGGGCACCAGTCTGAATTGCAATAGCACTGGTTGGATCAACAAGAATGAATTATGTTCAGGAAACATTCACAGAATATGTCAAATGAAACTGGTGTGATCTCATTCAATTACCATGAATTTTACTCATCAGTACAATTAACCTATCTTAAGTTCAAATAAATCAGTTCAACTGTGTGGAAATAGGTGTCATAATTGAATTAAGTTAGACCAACAAGTTATTTTTTTGAGTGTACTACTTATAATGATGACGCTCGCTCTTAAAGGGAATGGGAGATGACACTCTGATTGGTTTATTGAACGTTACGCCCATTACTCATTAAGAGAATAGGGACAGCCCATTTCAAAAATGCGCACTGGCGCACGGACCGTTTTTCCGTCGTTAAAATAGCAAAAGTGGATTTGGACACGCCCTGAGTGCACCTGCGCCGTGCACTTTACACTTTGCGTTTAGATCGTTAAAATAGGGCCCATAGTGTCACATAGCCATGTAGTCTCAAACATATTTTATATTAAACTATCATAACAGTGTAATTATAATTTCCTCATCTGCCGACATGATGCCGGTGAAATGCAGAACTGGTGCAAACATATCCACATCACTATGATCAGATTTTTCACAGCTGTCATTTTTGTTGTGTGTTTATTTCCTGAAAGGAAAGTGCACAGCAGCGTGGACGGTGTCTGGATGTGGTTTAACAGTATAATCGCTGCAAAGGTATTTTCAACTTCTTTTTATTTCTAATTTAAGAATGAAAAAGAACTTCGCCGTGAGTATATTGAGGCGTTGAACCACGTTCAGTCTCTTGTGTGTTATGTGTGCACGAGTGTGAGCACGAGCAATAAGTTGCAGGCTGCAATTCACTAAACAGCCACCGGTGTCACTAAGGCAGTGCTCTGCTGAAAATGCCTAGCTGTGGGCACTTGAGAGCGCTTCGGCAGCGCAGCGTTTTTTTTGTTTTTTTGTTTTTTTTTTCAGTCGAGGCGCTTTGCTTGCTATGATACGGAATATCCGTAGAAGTGTTACTAGTATCTCTTTTCACGGATAGTTTGTTTCTGTACTGATCTATATAAAAATGTCGATACAATGTAAAGTATTTGCTCTTGCTCTTGTTTTGATTTATTTTGATCTGTTTTTTATGCTTCTTGTTGTCATCTGTTGACATTTTACAAGCCGAACGTGGCGGTTGGTTGTGTTGTTTTTGTCCTGCCCCTCCTCCACTGTGATTGGATGGCTGGGTACAAAGTGACAGTGATGAGCGCTGCGTTTTACTCAAAGTTGAACATTCTTCAATTCTCACCGACTGGTAAAAAACGCTGAGCATTCAGTGCGAAATAAAAACTCAGCACCTCGTTACGTTCCTGGCGTTTTAAAATGCGATTGAAAACAACTGGAAAAATACGCTAGCCACAGGATAAAACATTTTGGAGTTCTACATATAGCCCCTTTAAGAGATAGAGAAAGAACATGGCCATTTTTTCAAATGAGCATACAGTATAAACTTGTTAGGTGACATATCCGCAAGGCTATGGTGTGTGCGAGCACATATTAGCACAGCATTGAGAGGAAGGGTGTTGCGCATTTGATATTATGATAAATAGCTCTGTCCGTCAAGAGTAGCAGTGGCTATCAAACAAATTGGAGGGAAAATTCCACTTAACGTCACCGCAGATGAACATAAATGAGGCCCGTGGACGTGGCCCCCCAGACGCCCGCCTCTGAAGGACGTGGGCCGCTCCAGCCCCGCCAGGGTGTTCCTGTGACAGACAGCCCAGATATAGATGGTCCAGAAGTCTGTCAGCTAAAAGAATTCTGGCACAAATCAGCCAAAGAGAGAGAGTAAAAAAATGGAGTGTGTGTGGGCTGAGGGTTGAGGAGGGGTGTTGACAGGACATGGATATGTGTGTGGGAGTGTATGTCAGAGAGCCTGGTTGAACAGAGGATGAAGCGTCCAGCTATCACATCAATCGTAACCTGTTTGCATGCTAACCTGACCCTAGAATGAGCTCTGCAGTCTGTCAATCCATTTGTCATTTTGTTGCTAAATCACCCGAGATTGATGTTACCCTCTTACTCTTGCTCTCTCTCCTTTAAAGTCTTTGTCTTGCTAACTCACTGGCTCAAGCTCTGTTCCAAAACCTCCATCGGAAGCATTTTAAGGCGCTCCCGACGTGAAATCTAATCCGAAAGGTAGGCGACTTAATTATGCTGTCTGCTAAGACACCTCGTTTCAGCCCAGCTCTAGGCAGTATCACATCTTTTGAGAAGGCAATTTCAGAATGCAGTAGGAGTGGAAAAATAAATACACGATAGCAGACGAGGAGAAAAACGTGCTGATTAAAATGATACTTCATTAAAATACTTGATTAAGATTCAGTTACATTCCACTCAATTCAAACATTCAATAGAGAAAAATAAAATAATTATATGTAATTAAAATTTACTTTATTTCAGTATTTGTGTGTTCTGTGTATCACACTGTTAGCAAACACACTAATGCCAAACTCTATGAAAATCAACAGAGAGTTGGATCTTTAATGGCAAAGTTCTTTTGATGAAAGGTCAGTTCACTGAGAAGCCATATTTGGAATTTTCGGGCATATAAGACAAAAAAAAAAAACCTGTTTGCCAAACTCACATCCACAGTTCATGTCAAAGTCGTAATTACATGGTAAAAAAAATGTTAATTAGTTAATTGTAAGTTTACTTACTATATAATTGTGTTTTCTGTTTGTATATGATACTGTGAACCTTCTATACCATGTGTGGGAACTGGAGATTCTAATGTCAGCTGCATCGGTACAATGACTTTACCAATTAGTGAATGGATCTTTTATTTAGAATTTTTCTGCCATATTGTGCAATGCAATTTCTCCCATTCATAGTAATATGAGTGAACATTCTCGGTTTATGTAGTCTTTGTCAATGGGAAGCGCCATCTAGGAGGCAAGGTAGGTTTTGGAACAGAGTTTCAATCGCTATCCCCCATCAAAAACATATTTTATCTGTTTACTTTTATCGTATTTGATGTCAGTTTCCGTTAATACTAATATTGTTAATATTCTTGCTGAAAAAGGCTGTTATATAAGCAATGATAACAGAAAAAGAAAAAAAGTAATGATAAACCACCCACCTTTTATCTAACAAAATCAATCACCTAGCATTGTTTCCCTGCATCAAAAGTCTGCCAGCATGACTTCATGCATCCAAACCTTTTTAAAGTGCTGTAGTGGTGGAAAACAGACTGCAACGTGTTAGCAACATGTCTCCAGGTGTAATGAGGGTGTTGCGGATCTCGCTGTGAGCATCAAAATAACATCAGATAAACAGCTCCTGTCACTCTGGCACCTGACAAATGACTCTACGCTCCGCTGGAACACTGATAGCTTTTACACAACCTCAGTAAATCGGCACTGGTGTCACATATCAAGATGGAACAATGTCATTGGCTGAGGGATGTGGGTGTGTTGTTGCAAATCTAAATTAGGAAGCTATATAGAAATAATGATATGTATCGATGCTGTGGCCCAATGATTAGCACACGTTGAGCTGTGAAGCTAGTGTGAGCAATAAAGGTTTCAAGGAATCAGGCTTGCAATATTACCATTTCCTGTCCTCTTGCTATTGTTCTAAAAGTAAAAGTGATACAAGGAAAATAAATAAAATACATCATATCATATATCATATATTATAATATAATAAAGTATAAATATAGACAAAAAAGCATGGCTGAATCACTGAAACTAGAGGAGACTTTTTTGTTGTTGTTGTTGTTGTTTCTATCATCGAACACACACTAATACTGTAACTAGTCTTAAAAAAATGAGTTGTCCACCACCCGTACAGCAACTAAACTGCCATACAGTATCAAACAGAGATATGAGGCTGTGATTTCTTTCACAACATGGCAAAGGAAAACATGAACTAAGAACTGTTGGTCTAACTGTACAAAACTGGGTCTGTCGTTGTATAAGACGAAACCATGCCCGCACTCCGTTTTCTCAGCTTGTCTCCCTTTCCTCTTCTACCTCTAAGATCTGTCTCCCATGGCACTCACAGACACATTCCTGCTCAGGGACACTGTCTGAAGGTCCCAGTAGGCTATAGCACTCCCTGAGAGTTGTCCCTGTCCCCCTTGTCACCAATTTGTGTCTGCGGGCTGACACTGGCGTGCATTGGGAGCAGGCCTAAGTCCCCCCAAGCGCTATGCCTCAGTCTCATTTAGGATTTCACATTTCTCTGTGGTTACAATATTGAGGGAAGAAAATGACCTAGACAAAGACACTGACAAAGGCAAAAAAAAAAAAAAAAAAAAAACGAGAGACTGAGACAGACAAGATAATGTTGCAATACTGTCTTTAAATACAAAAAAAATAAAACTGTACAGATGGTTGATCATTCCCCCATCTTAAAAAATAAGGGTGCATGGTGTCAGTCAGAACTAAATGAAGCAACAATTTTCTCATACAATCCAAGCCCAACAAAATGCAGCATAAGAGTACCATAAAATTGGCTTGTACACTATATTCCAAGTCTTCTACAAAATATCTCAATAATTGCTATATCTTCTATAATAGCTCTCCTTTCATGACAGAAAAGCAGTGATATTCAATCTAGGAACAAATCATTATTTTACACCAGAAGTTTCAATAAATTGCCTGATTCAGTCTGGATGATTTGTTCACAAATGAGACCATAATCTGAATGCAGTGGTTAACAGCTTTTCGTTTTTAGTCACTTTCATTTGTTCCTCACACGCTCAGAATTACCGTATGACAACAGAATTTCTGGAATCCAACACATGTGTCATATGAACCAAATGTATGATCTTTACAACTGTTTGAAGCTTGAAAGCTTCCTCTTTCTCTGTTACACATAAAAAAATAAAATAAATAAATGTATGAGTTGACAAGATTAAATGGCGTGTAGATGTGTATGAATCCACTGGAGATCACAATTGATGCTTTTGATTCATGTCAACCCGAAACAATATGTTTTCTGTATTCATCTCTCACCCTTTCTACCATTAACACCAATTTCCAGAATGGAAATTGATGCATTTCATCCTACACATAGTATCCTACACAACACACTCCAGTCAGTTACCTGAACACACTCAATTGTCCACTCTCTCAGATGCATTGTGGGTAGCTACGGTATAATGTGAAGTGAACTGTGTGTGTATAATTCAGATACTTACATTATGTTTTGCTATGTATGCATGTCCTTGAATAAGCATGGTTTTACTTCTGGTAATGTCACGTATCACACTTTTTAGGGGCGGCCAAGTTAACATTTAAAATCATATAAAATCATAGGGCTGGACGATTATGGCCTAAAATCAAAACCTCGATTAATTGAACATTTTACCTCGATTACGATTAATGAACGATTATTTTATTTCTGTTTTTTTTTTTTTTTTTTTTTTTTTTTTTTTTGCCCTCATAGTTCACTGACAAGGTTTGTACTGTAAATAGCCTATGATTGACTATTAAGGTGGGATATTTTTTTTTTCCTGTTGAAAGAGTGATCTGACATCATAAGCTCACTATCAGCAGTTATTTTATCTATGGTTTGTAACATTTCTTACAGGTTTTTGCTCGTTGTAAATCAGATAAAGATAAATTATCACCGTACCAGTAGTGATTGCGTGTGTGAATTAGTCATACCGTCTCTCTATTAATTGTGAAGCTGTGGGTTGTAAATAGTTCCTTCAAAAGTAGAAAAAATAGATGCTATAACTTTTGAGTTTCTAAGCTATTCTAGTGATAAATCACAGGACAGCGCTGACAACAAGTTTCTGCGTTCCTCTGTGTGCGCGCGATCTTCACGTTTTGCGCAGTTGTTTGTATGAGTGTTCGTGCCACATGCAGCTGCGCGAGCGCGGCATAGATATATGTATATCTATGCGAGCGCGGTAGCTCGATATAATAATAGGCTACACATCCGATCGTCTAATCGCTTGAATGTCCAAACCATAAAACAAATACAACTGACAAAGTTTAGTGAAGACGCAAGGCTCACCGCTCGCGCGCCATCACTATGTGTTGAACCGGCGTTCGCCTCCGTGTTTTGCTTTTATGCCACTGACTGGATGGGGCGGAGTCACGTGGCTACACACGCAGTTATGTTTTTAAGGGGGAAGTATTAACAGGATTAAAAAACCGAAATAACCGACATGGGAAAATTACGTCGGTTAGAGGTTCTGAATTTCGGTTTCGATTACTTTTCGATTAATCGTCCAGCCCTATAAAATCATATAGAAAAGTATCTTTATACTTCAAAGTAAAGCTTCATATTAAGAATTTAGCTATTTTCATGACTTTTCTTGGTCTGTAAATAATTTTAAGATCCCCTGTTTCTCAATTATTTCCTAATCCAAATTTTACAATATTATCTGAAACATTCAGTTTCCTCAAGGTCCCATATGTAATGGAGGACAGCTAGTAGTCACTGTGCAAGAAAACCTCGCTCCTCTGATCTCAAGAGATGCTCTAGCGACTGATGCTAGAGGTTGTAGCCTTTAGCCTCATCGTTAGAGCATCCGACTCCCACGCCAGAGACCCAGGTTCGAGACCGCGCAGAGCGGGTCACATAGGACCAGGGTAGGGATATGCAAATAAAGAAAAGAAAACAACACTAAAGGCCCTAAAAGACCCCTAAATGTCTTTTGCTCACCCAAATAAACAATGATACACATAAAGTGGCAGTACTTTATCTTACAGAAAACTATGGTGAAGTTTCCATGCAATGAAAGTGTTTTATTTCAGCAGTAGTGGCCACACAATGAGATGGCAGGTGGCAGACTTCAAACAGGTGTAGCTCAGTCATTTTTTGTCAGATTCCAACAAATCATACATCATTTTGAAGGTTTCTAATAGAGAATGTGAGAATAATAACTCATTTTTGAAAATGTACTCATTGCGACTCATTTTGCCAGCACGGGTCACATATTTTGAGTCATCTGGTCATGTGATAGTCAGTGGTGTCACGAGGTGAGATCAAACATGAGCTGCTCAAAAAATGTGTCAATGAAAGTTACGGGCAGGAAGAACTGTTACACCCAAGTTGGCAACTATGGATACCTTACGGCAATGAGAAAGATTTAAAGGGAAAAAGGAGATCTCTGGGGCTTTTGGTATGATGTCCTTGTATATCTTTTTGCCTATAATTTTCCACAACTGCATCATTACAACTCAAATGGCAGTGGAGAAATGTAGAGAAGCAAGATGAGATGTCCAAGGGGACACTGAAGGCTCAAGGGCTTTGGAAAACATCCATACTGGCTATATATGTTACCTGGGTGCAATATATCTGGCTCTCCTCTTTCTGCTCAACTTTCTGCATAGTCTAAAAGTCAGAAAGTAAGGGAGCCAGGGAGTCAAGAGGATGATCTCTAGGGCTTTGGTGCATCGTTGCCTTTCTTTCTAGGATATTGTACCATCCTAACCCTATTCTCAACTCCTATGGGCAAGAACTCTGGGGAGGGATGTGATTTCAGGTTTTCTGAAGTTAACAGAAACACACAGGACTGACCTAGCCATATTAATGTAGCCATCTTCCATTTGTCTTTCCAGACATGTAGTGCAGCTGCCGTCTGGGATGTGATCAATTCTTTTATCATTCCCCCAAGAAGGCCTTTAGATAGACAGCATCAGGCTATAAGTATTGATTAAGCCACAGGGTAGACACTCAGACACATTGTAACAAGCTGAAGGTTGCTGAATACTGAACTCTCAACCGTAACGAGACATTGTTAGGGACAAGCCATTCTATATCAGTAACCGTGCTTGTACCAACCTACTCACTATAATCCAGGGGGATCCAATTTGTATTCTACAGAGAGTTTCAACATGCCAATTACACCTGGTTTAGAATGATTTTTATAGATTGAGAACATCAATTTGGTTATCTAAAATAAGCTTTAATTCTTATTTAACTCTAACTAGAGTGAAACTGAACCCTAAAAAGCCAGACTATATATACACAAACATTCTGTATATGGGTGTTTCTGCAACTCCAGGCATTTTTAGATTCCATGAGTTGATTTTAAAACAGATTTAAACTTTTAAAATGGCTTCAAACAAAACTAAACAAGTTTAACAAACAAAACAGTGTCAATGAAAAGCATGCTTGATATGAAACATAAAAAAAAAATGGTCACACTTTAGATTAGGGTTCAATTCTCACTATTACCTAACTATTAACTATGACTTTTGCCTCAAATTACTGCTTATTAATAGTTAGTAAGGTAGTTGTTAATGCTGCTGTCCGTAACTTTTTTTGTGTGTTCAAAATTTACAAACAATATATAATGAGAATGTACAACATGAATCCATTTTCCAAACCGTGTTTTTGTCTAACCTTGAATCATTATGGTACACTTATAATAAGTGTTTATATTCGGACTATTTCAGACCGGACTGGTAGGACCCGCCGCAGAGTATCACAGTAACTGCGTGACTCGCCATAGACATACACAGAGAAAAGTAGCTCCGGCTACAATGTTCTTCTGCAAGATGCATGCAGTTCTGTTTATTAACCGCTAGAGGGCCAAAAATCGCAGACTGCAGCTTTAAGTTTAGGTATTAGGTAGGATTAAGGGTTGTAGAAAAATGATTTTTGCTGCTTGTTCAAATTGCTTAATTAAATTGAGTTAAAGCAACACAATTGCTATATATTTTGTTCTAACTTAATTTGATTGTGTTCAATCCACTTAAATATATAAAACTGAAGTTTACTTATTCCATTTGTGTTGGGATTACATGAATGATTTGTGTTGCATTAACTGAAACTGGGCGGGCTTGTTAGTTCCCAGCATGCTTTGCATATGTCTCAATCAAGAAACAATAAATGTTGAAATTAAGTGTTATTTTATATTTTTTTGAGCGAGATGGGAAAAGGGAGAGACTTGATAGTGTGTAATAGTGTTTAAAGGTGCTGTATGCGATTTCTCAAATTCGTTGTTGAACACTGTTGATATCTGAAATCAACCCAAACAAACCCACCCCTCTCTTCATTGCTCTGCCTCCAAAACTCACAGTCCAGGTCCTAATCACCCTGCTCCGAGTCGGTCTCGAACCCCGGCCCGTCAGCTGCTGGCACGCGAGGCGAGTGCACTACCAATGACGCTAAGCAGCTCATTCTCTAGAGGTCGTCAGTTAACTCACAACTTCAACATTTGTTACAGGGAAAGCCCCTCTGAAACATCCTGAGGTTAAGAGCCTAACGCAAGGACACAATGGTGACGGTTTATGGCTCTCTCCATGCCAGCCCTGAACTTTAAGCATGAGACCCTTTTGAAAGCTGGGAAACATGCCACTATAACCATTTTCTATGATAAGAACAGCATTTTAAAGAGTGATATACCAAATCCCGGAGATAACGCAGAGACCAGTCCTCCAAACAGCATAGTTCGTTTACCTGTGCACAGTTTAAAGTGGACATTTTTGCCTTGAGTGATTGAAAACACTGTACCCTGAAGTCCTTCACTACAGTCCAAGAGTGGTGATGGCCGGCTGCCAGAGGTGGCCTTCAACCTTGAGCTCTCTAAGCCTGTATGCATCTGAACTCAGAGGAGAGTGGATTGTAGCTAGAAAGCGCGCCTCTAAGAATGAAGGCAGCACATAAAAGACCTCAGTGCTTTGCCACCAGCCACAGAGACGGTGAGATGGAACTGATGGACTCAGAATACTAATCCCGTTACCACAGCAATCAAAAGGGACCTGTCTCTCTCCATTTCGCTCTCTTCGCCTCACTCCGTATCTTTCTCTCGCTCTCTCCTCTAGCCCTCCCCCATTCATCTGCTCCATTTAAAACAGTCTCTTGACACTGACCCATGGAATAACAATCACCCAAGGCTGATCTCGAGGACACAGCAATCAAGAAACAAGAGAAACACATGCCACACTACTATCGGTAGCTTTTTGAACAAACAGACTGCTAGCATGTATGAAAAGGATGTTTCTGACAGAATGACCAATACGTTTAAGGGTTTAACTGGCTAAAGGGTGCTTTTCCTCATGGGCCAGATCACTTCTAGGTTGCAATTCCAAATTTCAATAAAGATTTTAAAGGAGAAAAAGTGCTGACAATGTCAGGTCGGCTTATTCAAAGGTGCAGTAGGAGATCTGGGAAATGCTAACATTAGCCTGCTAGCATTATAAGCATAGGATCCCACCCTTCCTGCAAATCGCAGTCCAAAGCCAAAACCATTGTATTATTTCATTTTGACCGAATATAAAGATTGGATGAACACTTTATGGTCTTACGTCATCCACAGATAATATATATTTATAAAAATACATTTAGACCGTTTAACATAGTGACTGCTATCAGGATATGAGGAGACTTCCAACCAGTATAACAAAAATGTTTCTGTAGAGAATCAGCTATTGCACCTTTAAGCCTTGGTGCAAGATCCAGGTACAAGTGACATAGAATGACACTGCTCTCTAATTGGATGTGACCATCTGCCCCTACCTTACAGATTTTTTTTTCCCCAGTGTGTCCTAGTGGGTAACTATCCTTTCCTCACTGCCGCCTGCTCTCAAATCTGCTGCTATCTATCTGCTATCTAATAGAAGTTGGGCAAGTTGGGCAGCTGGATGTTATATTAATAGGACCATACAGTATTAGTAAGTAACAAAATAAATGCAATAAATATAGAAGGGCTGTAACGATACCTCGATTAAATTTAAAAAAGGTTTTTAAAAAATCCTCAATTTAAATTTGTCTGTGTTGAATAACCAGTAAACTACCGGAAGAGGTGCTTTCCAAGGACGAGAATCTATGAAACGCATTATTAGACCGTTTTCTAAGGCTGCACGATATTAAACCCGTTTAAAAATCATAATAAAGCATAATGCTATTAGGGTTGTTCCGATTTCGATACTAGTATCGGAAATACCACCGATACCACAAAAATTTCTGGCATCGGTATCGGCGAGTATTTAAACTCACGTACCGATCCGATACCATTTTCTTAAACAATACCTAGCTGTGCCCGCTATCTTTGCTTAACGCAGCAAATCGGAAATCAATTCTTCTTCGCGGCTCAGATTGCAAACACAGGAAGTTGTGCTGTGTTGCCACAAGCAACCACTGTTTAGAGCAGCGGAGAAGTGAAAACGCGCTAGCAGTATGTCTGCTGTTTGGCAGTATTTCAGACCAATAAAACGGCGACATGTCTCATATGCAATGCTGCAATTTCGAGTGGCACAAGTATTGTCAACTTTAACACAAATAACTTAATAAAGCATTTGAAGACGCGTCACCCCGCGTAACACGATGGTTACATAAAGGCTAATGCTGCGTTCACACCAGACGCGAATGAAGCGATAAGCGCGAGTGATTTACATGTTAAGTCAATGCAAAGACGCGAATTGACTCCCTGCGGCGCGATTCGCGTGAATGACGCGGTGCGAATTGAGCGATTCGGGCGTTTGACGCGCTTAAGATGGAGAAGGATGAGCCGTGCCAGCTTCATTCAAACAAAGAGAAAAGTTTTCAAAAGACAAATAAAGATAACCGACAAAATTGTTTATTGTTCTGGATGACCAGCTGCTGTCAGTCGTCGAAAACGTGAGATTTTTTATTTAACAAAATTGTTTCTGGACTTCAAGTTTTAAAGAGATTATTTTCTTATATAATTATATTCCTAGATTTATTTGTTGCACTGTTTTTATATTTATATTGTAAAACTAATATAACTTACCTTTTTCAGTTTACAGTGTTAGATTTGTGGCTGCATTTGAAGTTCTTTTTCACTTAAAATAAATAAATAATATAACTGACAAATGTATGTCAGATAATAAAAATACTCTAGTTCACTGTATGTTTTTGTTCTTGTTGTATTAAGGGATAAGTCTGAAGCACACCATAAATAATTCTATCAATTCATACAGGGCTAGTAGTATATTGTGGCGACCAGGGCGGGCGAGAGCCGTGAGGGAACGGCGCGAGGCCGGTGGCGCGAGTGTTAATGAGCTTCACCTGGGAGGCGCACCGGCCTTGAGTCCCTCACGGAGGAGCTCCGGGAGCATAAAAGGAGGAGCGACTACAGTGAAGGACGAGAGAGGACCAGGCCTGGACTTTATGTTATGTTTTATTATGTTTGTGTGGCCGGCAGACGTCCGCGAGGGTCTGCCGGCATTACTTTCGTTTTGTTTGTTTATTTTGGAGATTAAACTTTTGTTGAACGTTCGCCGGTTCCCGCCTCCTTCTTCCCACATCTGACCTCGTTACATTGGCGTTCCCTCACGGCTCTCGCCCGCCCTGGTCGCCACATATATATATATATATATATATATATATATATATACACACAGGTATCGGATTGGTACTCGGTATCGGCCGATACCCTGAGCTCAGGTATCGGAATCTGTATCGGGAATGGAAAAGGGGTATCGGAACATCTCTAAATGCTATTGTGAGTTTACAAAGGCTGTAAATTAATTAAATAAATGTATGTGCTGCAGGTTTAATTTGATTTACATATGTGTAGGTTACCACACCTGTGTGCGTTTCAGAGCGACTCTGTTCACAGTAAATGCAGCTTCACATGAACTGTTATCATTTACATGAGTGCTGCGTCTCAAACTCCATCTCTGCATATGCTGTGAGTTTGGATTGCTTTTAACATTCATCTGAAAACACAATGTGCAGCATTTAATCAGATTTGTAAGGTAAGCTTTAGCAAACGCAGGAGAATACATTATACAGTATGTTTCTACTTAGTGCAATGTGCTAACTGCTCGTCGCGATTTCAAAATAAAAGTTTAAGCCCACATGTTCTTGTTCAAGAAATTACAGTGGTTGTAGCATTTCTGTCATAAAGAAAAAATAACTCGAGTTATCGTTAGAATAATTGGACGATTACTCGATTACCAAAATGATTGTTAGCTACAGACCTAAAATACAGTGAAAAAAATCAATAGCTCAAGCAAAAAAAAAAAAAAAAAAAAGAAAATTCTTATGACAATCTGAAACCAAACAAAATAGAAAAAAAAAAAAAAAAAAAAAATATATATATATATATAATATATATATATATATATATATATATACACTGTATACTTGTTTAGTATTTTGTTCTGCTTCAAAACATGTTTGGTTAAAAAAAATACATGAAACAAAAAGCAAAATTAATCAAAACAAAACAGAAAGCAAAAGCAAAGCAAAACAAATAAGACCACATAATTGCACTGTTTTCTTGCTGCTATTGGATCACTGGTATTTACAAAAAAAATAAATAAATAAATAAAAAAGATCTGCATCAATCTGCATTGCATAAATTTACAGATAAAGTGTGTGATCTCACTAACTAGAATCACCAAACAGAATTTAAAATAAAATAAAATAATAATGTCTGTTTTCAAATGACACGATTCACCTTTGAATTTAAGAATTGGACACGTGAATTCAATTTACATGTCATCTAGAGCTTTACCAATCTGAAGACATCAAATAGCACCCGCCACCTTAGATTCTGGTGTTTCCTGTAGCAATCAGTAGAGTAGTGTGTCCACTTCCTCTCATCCTTTGCAGATCTCATTACTATCCTCTTCCTTCTCTGTTCCCATTAATCCACACACACACACACACACACACACACACACACACACACATCCTCATGGGTGTATTTGAATCATGAGCTCCGGGACTGGTGTCCCCTGACGGATTACAGCTCGGTACTGTGGATGAGATAAATGATAACTTCCCTATCACAGAGAAAAGTAAATTAAAGTCAGCCGCAGTGCTCGCCCTCCCCATACACACTCTGGGCAAACTTCTTCATTCACTAACTCCTGGAGAAGGACACCCAGACAAACACAAACACCACAGGGAGAAAAAAAAAAAAAAATCATAGCTTTATGCACCTGGAAAGGCTCTCTATACACACAAGCACACACACACAAGGATTTAAACACACCTGGATGTTATTTAAATCAGCCTTTCTGTACAGAGGATTAGCTAGGGAATATTCTTGCTATCTCATTTTCAGGTGCAATGACCACAGGAGTCAAACAGTATTTTAATCCAAGTAAAAAGGGCAGGCAATGAGAAAGAGAGTGATAATAAAGTTAATACACAGCATATGAACACAAAGCCATCAATCTCCCTTTACAAAAGTGTGCAAAAAATGCTCTAGACAGTGACAATAGTTGCACAAACTGATGTAGATGGTGGTCAACTAAACTAAAGGTAGTGGCAACAGTATATATTCATACACAGGGACGTGCACAGACATTTTGGTGGACAGGGGCTCAAGTGGAAAAAAGGGCACTTCCCATAATTATTTATTTAAAAAAATAATAAACCCTTAATATATTAAGACAACTCTGACTTCCTTACCAATTTATTTTAATTCCCTCACACTCACGCAATTGTTTTATTCTTGATTTCTACAAAATAATCAGTTCACACAGAGACCATGTTCTTCTTTAGTACTGACTAGGTTTATCACAAGAGCAGGCAACAGCAAAGGAAATTAATGTGCATGTTTTCCACACTACTATTTTCAAGTAGCTATATATTTAGAATAAATGACTGCACCAAGGAGAGGGACATAGTTTCACTAATAATTTGTTTATTTTGCACAAATCAGTAAATCGTTTTAATTCTTTTGGTGTTATTGGAATGCTTCTTTCATGTAGTGGACAATTTTAAGATTTTGGTCCATTTGTGCTGCCATGTCTTTTACTCTTTTACGCTAATCTGCATATTTAAACACTGTTGTGTTATAAATGTTATAAATACATTATATATTATAACAAATGCCTGCAGAGGGCGCCAAAAGCCTGCTTATTTTTGTTGTTACACAGCACAGCACAGCACGATCAAATCCACGGTTAAAGCCAACCACCATAATTAAAAAATATATTATTAGTTAAATAATATTCGGCCACTTTTCTTTTTTTTTTGATAGAAATGCTACAGCCACTTTTATTGATGTATTCTCCCGTGTAAGCACAGATTTAAGAATAGCATTATGTAATGCTGTATTATGATTTTTAAATAGTTTTAATAAATCGTGCATCCTTAGAAAACTGTCTAATAATGCGGTTCATGGATGCTCCTCTTCTGGTATTGACAGCCCTACGGATATCATCAACATGGTTCAAAACGTAATGCATAGCACATTAAAATAATTGAAATTACAATATGACATAAATTACATTAGTATCAAATCAGGCAGATGCGTTGCTGGTGGTCAAACTATTAATGCGGCGTCAAACATATAAATAATCTCACCCTTAAATAGTTTCACAATAGTTTCACAAATTTCACATGTTTGTGAACATACATAGGCTACCTGAAAGAAATGCATGGGATGGATCCATCTAGGGCTTTTTCTTTTTCGCTTCTCATCGCCAGACAGCAGTTGTATTTTCCCGGGCATAGTTGTCAGAAGTTTTTAGCCAGCAGCAAACATGCTCGACAAAGCTGACCTGATCTATAGTATTTATTTATTTTATTCATTAAATATATATTTTGACAAGCAAGTTGTGTGCAAACAGGAATATTTATTAAAAAAAAAAAAAAAGCACCACAGAAAAAAGGGGACTTTCCCTCGAGGAAGAAAAAGGGCAGGAGCTCAAGCCCCCTTTTATGTCTATGTGTGCACGTGTCTGTTCATACACATACACACACACACAAATAAATGTTAAAAACCATATATATATATATTTTTTTTTAATAACAATAATAAAAAACAAGCTAGAACAAACTTTAATTAGGATATTGACTTGGATGGGTTCAGTAATTAATGTTTATAGATCTCAGTCTTCACTGTTACACACTGACAAACACTGGAGAAACTGTCAAAAGAGTGATTCAATCAGCTGTTTCTGTGTCTCAATGTTGTGACTGGCAGATCTGAACTGACACGCTCAAACCAAACATTCATTCAAATCACTATGAACTGCATAAAAATACTCTTCCTCTCTGTATATGGAAAACAAACTTGTTTCCTGTAGGAAAAAAGGGGTCATTTTAAGTGTTGATTAGAGTTGCTCTGAGGGTGGCCCTCCATCTGTTGTGTGCTCTGGCACACCTTGCCCCAGGTGGAGAGTGACATCTCTTTGTGACCCATATAATTGGCTCTTTACCACCTTGATCATATCTCTTGAGGAAAAGAGAGAGAGAGTGTGGGTCTCGGGGAGAGCAAGACAAGAAACATCTGTTGTCCTCCTCTACTTCTGATGCAAAATCACATCTGACAAAAAGAGCTAGCTAACAAGGAATGGCATAAACAAGACAGTGAATTCAATGTGGTGTGGCTGGGAGACAAAAAAAAAAAAAAAAAAAAACTTATAATCTGTTACAAAAAAATATGATCTTGTTGAGTATTCATATTTGAATGGTCATGGCAGTTAATTGATTTAAAGGCTAGAGGTAGATAAGCAGTGAAGTAGCAGATGGGCGTGTTTGAGGGCTCCGCGATAAGACAACCAACAACAACTTTTGAAAAAAAAAAAATTCAAATCTATAGCTATATAAATTCGACACTTAAGGCATTAGGTAAAATTATATATATAAAGTTAATTTCAATATGTCAAAGCATTCTGAGGTTACAGCCTCATTTTCTGTACGGGGTCCTCAAATCTGTGAATGTGTTACACACAACAGGTTTAGTGTATCAAAAACTTTAAATAACTTTTGACAGGAATGGTTTCAATATGATCTAAGCCAAATTTGGGGATTAAATTGATGAAAGCTGTTGGAGGCATTCTGCAAAATTTAAAACCCCCAGGTCCACAATTTCATTTCTAAGCAATGTAGTTCAAAAGTTTGTATCTAAAAAGTAAAATAAATGTTGAACTGTTGGTGGCGCTAGAAGGCATGAGAGACTGGCACCAACATTGCACTAAGGATATTGAAATTAATCCCACTCGCATTGCCAAATATCACACCTTTTCAACATACGGTTCCAGGGGCTGCAATAGACTCCCAGCCAGAAGAAGAATAACCTTCGGTACTTGGGCTTGGACCCTAATAAATAAATGCAAAAAAGACACAGAGGTGTATATACCTGCATTTGGAACAACAGAAATAGACCATGTGGACGGACACAGTATCTTAAAACCCGGAGTCCAGATGGATTATCAATACTAGGCACCTCATGGCTGAATTCTTTGTCAGATTTTAAGAGCACAGAGATCCACTCTCAGCTCCCACGGGGCTCAGCTCAGGACAGGGCTCTAATTAACAGCAGTGCTGCTTCACACCGGAAAAGGTGGGGGCACACAAGAGACCCTTTACGATCCCTCGAGCTGAACCCGATTTCACACATTAATGAGGATTGTGACTGATTCAGGCTGCAGCAGTAATTGGTGCCCAATGGGAAGTTGTGCATTCAGGTGCTTCTGCTTTGGTGATACTGTGCTTGCTGCACATTCAGCATGCATGCTAGCAGCAAAGTCACAATACAATAACATGCCTGATGATTTACCCCCCTTAGTTCACCAAAAAAATACAATTTCAGTCATTAAGTACTCACCCTCTTGTCAGTCCAAAGCTGACCTTTGTTCATCTTTAGAACACAAATTAAGATATTTTTGATGACATCCATGAGTTTTTCTTTTTGATCCCCCATAGAAAGCAACGTAATTACCGTCATTTCAAGGTCCGAAAAAAGTAGAAAAGACATCATTAAAATAGTCAACGTGACTACAGTGGTTCAACCTTAATTTTATGAAGCGACAAGAACACTTTTTACTTTTTTTTTTTATGGGGGATACAAAAACCTCAAAAATATCTGTGTTCCGAATATGAACAAAGGTCTTAAAGGTTTGGAACGACACAAGGGTGGGTACTTAATGACAGAAATTTCATTTTTTTGGTGAACTAACCCTTAAAGTGAAAAAAAAAAAAAAGAAAAGAAAAAAAAATATGGCTGAATTTGGTCTACCCATTGGCTGTTGATTGAATGGAGGCAGATCTGTTGGTTGTCAACCATTGTGACATATCAATATTAGTTAATAGTATTTTAAAATTATGACTGCAGCAGTGGTGTAGTCGGGGCCATACGCACGCATACGCCGTATGCTTACTTTTTGCTCAGGGCTGTTTGCGTATTACGACTTCTAAGGATCAGTATTTGCGCATACCCACTTGTTTTTTGCTTCGAAAGTCCATAAAATAATGTCCTGTTAGCTTCTCCTTTAACTGTGTGTCCAATATGCTGTTGTGTAAACTCGCGATTCTTTGTTGTAATTGGTGCATGAGCACTTCTGTCATTCTACCTTTTCCCGCTCATCATCGGCTAAAAACCAGGCTTCACAATGCGTGTTCGCGCTGCAGTGAGAGATCTCCGATCAAAGCCGCTCGGTGTTTTGAGCGGCGCATTGAGCGCAGTTCTCTCACTGCAGCGGTCTCGGCGTGAGAAATATGGTGGTGAGGAAATAAGACTATTAATTAATTATATAGCCTACATCATGCGTTCAGAGCTTTTATAAGCGCTAAGTTCCCGTACAAACTGAAAAGACCATCAGCGCAAATGAAGCCTTGTTTATTTAATGCATTAGTGCGCGAATCAAAAGCGAAACATACTAGGCTGCTACTATGAATCTTATTAAGCTCCAAAAGTGTGAAAAGATTTCCACGAGCCATCCCAACACTGATGATAAAATGTGCGATCCATTTGAATTCTATTGAGAGTTAAACACTTTATAACGCTATAGAGAAAGTCAAACGTGATCTAGACTGATGGACAAAATGAACAAAAGACTGAAAAGAGGACAACAAATCTTGCCCCAACAATTATTAGGCAGCTTTTTAAACTATTCATGACCCACCCTTACTAGAATTTATATAGTTTTATTGTAGTAGGCTAATTATGGTAAATTTGGCTAACTTGTAGAATTTATAACCTATTAAGGGAATTCACTAAATTTATATTACATCTGTGACATCTTGTTTCTATAGGCTATGTGTATAGGCTATTTTTCATAACAAATGCTTTGATAATGGAAAATGATAGTTTGACTTCTTATAACACAATGAAGGTGAAAATTCTGTCAAACTGATAAGCTTACATAGTCATAAATAATATAAAACTGAGTTTACAGAGGTTACCGGGGAAACAGCTCTATTTCTGCTGCTCCATAAGCGCCACCTACTAACAGAGAGTGGTTTAAATTTTCATTCAGCCTGATTACTGTTTTTGTTTGTTTGTGACCACATTTTTATAATGTTAATAAATTAGATTTCGAATAATTGGGTTTTTTTAACACCCTTTTGAATAAAATGAAACTTTAATTTCAGATATCACTTTTCACAGTGAATATAATTCCAAAGCAGCATGTTTAAATAATAGTCAAACTGTAAAGCATTAAAAATGTCATCCAATTTTAGAATGCACTGAATTTATTTGTTTTTAATGAAACATGTTACTAGTGAACAACAACATAAAATACATTTACTGTTGTGTTTTTGTATTTATTTATTTTTATTTTTTTTGGGGGGGGGGGGGGTGGTAATAGTACACCACTTATTTTTTTAAGACTACACCACTGGACTGCAGTATCCTTTATCAAAAAAAATGTCTTTTACAACTAGCCAGACTGGTTCTTGCTGCTCAAAGACGAAGGCATATGTCCATTTGGTCTGAATCTGAGAGCGTTTGCAACTGCAGTCTGTTCTAAAAAGCTCAGTGTGAAACCCAAACAAATCCTGGTCCAAACAAGTCCTCCTGCCAAAGATGGTGGGTATGGTGTTCTGATTCAGAGTATGGAGTGTTGTACAGCGACAGCTTGAGGTGTGTGGGTCTTATACTTCCCAAACCCAAGCTTGTTGAACAAGCATGACCGGGAATGAGAGCCTCATTCATAAAGCAGATTGCTCTGTGTACTACAAGAGCCAAAGACGGATTCTAATTTTCTTCTCAGAGGTACAAAAACACCTCATTTTAGGAAATGCTGCAAAAATTGTTTTTTTTTTCTTATTTTTAAACTGCTGATTTCCAAAGGCAGTGGTGGGTATGATTAAATGTTATGATTAAATTAATAGCAGTAATACACCAGCTAGATTTCTACCTCAGAGGCAGAGAACATTTACAGCTAGACTTATTATATTAGTACTATTGTACAGCGCTGTTTTTGCGACTCGAATTTTAAAGACACTGAAAGGATAAGTAATAACAGTCAAAGAGCTCGTGCTAAGGTACAGCAAAGAAAGTCCATGTATGGGGAAGTGTAGAAGAAAGGGACCACAAAGAAAGCTAGATAACACCCCCCATGTGAGTCAGACCTTTGAGAGTACACCAAAGGCTCTCTGAAAATAATCATACAATAAGACCAAGACCCTACAGGGTTCCATCAACCTCTCTCTCCCTCTCTCTCTCTCTCTCTCTCTCTCTCTCTCTCTCTCTCTCCTTTTATCTGTCTTTCTTCCTCTGTGACTTTGCCCAAAGTGTTCAAAGTGAATAGTAGAGAACAACCGCAATGAACAGAACCACAATCCCTCTGAATTTCAGAGAGGCTGGTTTCATACACCTGGCCGTGTGTACAAAATATGTTCATGCATGTTGGTGCAGCGCATGTATACTGCATCGGTTACCGCTCTGTGTGAGCCACAGCAGAGCGCAGTGACTTTAATGATTAACGACGGTTCTCCATCGGGCCCCCGCACACCGCCCAAACCTCTGTAATGCGACCAAAAATAGACAAAGTGCAGCGCCACGTTTAATGACAACCTCTTCTGATCGATGCTCCTCTCATGCATGGAAGCAGCACAAAGACAAGTCTTTCAACCAGACAGCTTCGCTGCATGGGGAGGAGGCTTTCGAAGGGCCCGCTTTTGAAGATTTGGACAGCCCTTTTTCTTCCCACCATGCACGGAAACAGTGATGGGCAGACGCTCCGTTGCGAGCGAGCACCGCCTATAGCGGACCTAAGGCTGGATGGAGAGAGCGTGAAGGAGCAGGAGCTGTCATGTTTCTTTTATGGTGCAGTGCTGGTGTTTTTCTCAGAAGTATTTTTGAGGAGGCATTGGAAGCTTGAAAGTCCTCTTGTAGTCAGAGATGGTTTAAAGTGAATGAGATACTAATAGGTTGAAGAAAGTATGGCACCAAAGCAGCATGGGTTAATGAATTTCTCAAGGAAATCAACCCGAGAAGATCCAATAATACTTATTTGGCTTTCTCAGGTCATGTGTGCCAAGTCAATAATTGAATGGAAAGTTCCATTTGAGTTGGAACTGATGAGCCGATCTTTGCCACATTTGTTGGTTGACAACAGATCGATAAGAATACATCACAAGTGCACCTTGTACCTAAATACACAAAAGGCTATAGGAATTTCAACCTCAATATAGAAATAGAGAGACTGACTTAGGAAATTAAAGAATTCAAAGGAATATTCCCATTTCAGTACTAAGTAATACTGACAACATTTGCGGCATAATGTTGATTTAAAGGATCAGTTCACTTCAGAATTCAAATTTCCTGATAATTTACTCACCCCCATGTCATCCAAGATGTTTCTGTCTTTCTTTCTTCGGTTGAAAAGAAATTAAGCTTTTTGAGGAAAACATTTCAGGATTTTTCTCCATATAGTGGACTTCAATGGCTACCAACAGGTTGAAGGTCCAAACTGCAGTTTCAGTGCAGCTTCACAGGGCTCTACATGATCCCAGACGAGGAATAAGGGTCTTATCTAGCCAAACTATCTGTCATTTTCTAAAAAAAAAAAAAAATCACATACTTTTTAACCACAAATGCTCGTCTTGCACTAGCTCTGCAATGTGCCACACATTACATAATCACATTGCAAAGGACAACATGCGTGATGTAGGTGGAAGTACCATGGTAGGGTGAAAAACTCCATCTCATTTTCTCCTCCAAATTCAAAATCATCCGACATCATTGTTTTACTTTTTTTATTTTTTTACTTTTTTTTTTTTGTAAAGGTCGTTTTGACTTCGGTCGTTTCGATTTGTAAACACTTGCTCGGTGCTTCCACCAACATCACACGTGACCTTTCCAATGTGATTAAGTAATGCATGGCACATCGCAGAGCATTTGTGGTTAAAAAGTGTATGTATATATATATATATATATATATATATATGTTTTAGAAAATGACCAATCGTTTTGCTAGATAACACCTTTATTCCTCATCTGGGATTGTGTAGAGCCCTTTGAAGCTGCACTGAAACTGCAATTTGGACCTTCAACCCATTGGTAGCCATTGAAGTCCACTATAAGGAGAAAAATCCTGGAATGTTTTCCTCAAAAACCTTAATTTATTTATTCAAATTATCAGGAAATTTGAATTCTGAAGTGAACTGATCCTTTAAGAAACAAAAAACTGAGTTACAGTGAGAGACACAATGGAAGTGAATGGAGCCAATTCATAAACATTAAAATACTCACAGTTTCAAAAGTATAGCCACAAGATGTAAACAATATGATCACACTTTCGACTCTTGGGAACCGTCAGCTGGCTAGCTTCCTGACATTTGTCATACCAGACACCTCAAGATCAAGGCAGATCAGTCTTAAGTCTCAGATCAGATTAACCAAGCAATTAAAGCTTTCTTATACAATTCCTGAAAGTCAGTTCTGAGACAATGAAAAACAAATCTGAAGCACAGAACGAGAACAAGTCAGTGTTCTCTAGGGATTTTTCGTTTTCCAAGACTACCTGCAGCTCTTTGTGTTTGGAAGAGCTTATTTTCCTGGATGCACGGGCTGTTGCTTTTTGAGCTATTTTGTATGGATATAGGGTATTTATCTATGACATATTTAGTTTACATAATGAAGTGGAATTATACTCCTGTCTCTCAACACAGCGTCAATGAGGCCAAGAAATAGAGACGGATAAAGGGAGCATGATCCCAGACTATTAACTTTGAAGATCTACCATCTTTGAACAAACGTTGAGTGTTTGATGTAAGAATTAGCACAATAAGCTGAAAGATGAGGATATCTGGATTTAGGTCACGTAACTAGGGAAAGTGTCACGCAGGGAGTACCGTTTTACACACGTGACACGTTTCCACATATATAATTGATTTTTCTCTTACAGAATTAAGACTGGTAATTATACAAGTCAGCACTGTATAGAAATAAAATGTAAAACTGGACTATAATAGGCCATTCAGCATGATACACAGTCCTTAAAGGTGAATTGCGACTGCAATAAATGGACCTGATGGCAATGCCAAGAATAATGATTGCATGGGTTACCCCAAACACTTTCCTGCCCTATCTTACACTGTTCAGATGAACTAGTAAATTCACAGCAAAACAGCTCATTATAAGTAATCCAGTCCCAAATTTACGCCTTTGACTGAGCACTTAAAGCAATGTTTTAAAGTTGGCATGTGATGGAAATTTACCCTATTTTTCTAAATGCATGTTTTGGTCTTACTGTGAATGATTGATACATGTTTCACTTTAAAGAAAAAATGTCAAATGTTTTGGCGAATGAATTTCCATGATGTTTGCAGACATTTGCAATTGCTAGATAAATATTTGTAAAAAATAATTTTAATTCATACAATTAACTTTTGAATTATGCAGACTAATCTGTGAACTAGTTTGACATATTTATCAGAGACAAATAACTAAACTTTTCTAGACATGGAAAACATTTTTAATTGAATGTTTATTATGAGAACAAAAATGTTTAAAAATATCTTTTACCAAAGCATTATTATTTCAAATGGAAGCTTTTTGAAAAATCTCCCAATACCATAAGCGAAATTGATGTTGGTTAAAAATCCTAAATCCAATTAAATACATCTAACTTCTGTGCAAGACTTATGTCACCTGGTGCGGGTGTCAAATGATTATGAATCAATTCTAGAATAAAGAACCAAAGATCCCCAAAAAACAGAATTTTATATTTGCAGCTTTTCCATGACCGTGGAAACCCAGATGACTCTAAAAAACCTCCCTAAAAACTAAGAAAGCAAGCCAAAGTAAGGGTTAGAACACCTGGCTGAAAGGTGTAAGAGACAGCAGCAGCGACCCTCATCTTAACCTGCTGGCTCTCTTGGTCAAGGGGAACCATGTGTGGACAGAAGGCCGGGAAAAGCTGGACTCGGATCACAAAGCTGGCCACTTCCTTCCTCCGCCCCTGCAGTTCAGATCAGCAGTGGAACCAGTACTGAGAAGACTCCTCCATCCATCATGATGACACTGCCACTGTTAACAAATTTCTAACAACAACGCTGCAGCCTCGCCTTGGGCATTGCCCAGCTCCACATAATATACACATATATTGTAAACACAGCTACACAAATACCACCTGCAGACAGGCTTTCAATAAGCACAAAAATACTCTAAATTGATGTTTTTACTGTTTGGGGGCAGTTGTAGCCTAATGGTTAGAGAGTTGGACATGTAAACTGAAGGTCGTGGGTTCGAGTCTCAGTACCGGCAGGAAATGTAGGTAGGGGGAGTGGATGAAAAGTGTTCTCTTCCACTCTCATTAGCAAGGCACCCAATCACTCCCTGGGTGCTGCAGCAAAAATGGCTGGCCACTGTGTGTGTGTGTGTGTGTGTGTGTGTGTGTAAGTTCAATACTCACTGTTGTATGTGTGCATACGTGGCTACACATCACTTTCACTTTATTTTGTTACAATATTCATGTTCGGCAGATTTCTACAGAATTTGAATGCTTGATAGAGTTAGGTTAGGTAGAGTGAAATTTTTATTTAATATAATGATTTAATTATTAAATATATTTAAAAAATATATTAAATAATCATTATATATTATCAAATAAAAATCATTAGGAATGATTAGGAATGATTTCAGATACAAATACAAGACATTTTACCAAATATATGTCTCATTCATTCACAATCAGCACAGGAAATGCATGCACATATTCCATGTGGGCCTCAAAATTGGAACTTGCACACAAAATCAGCTGTCCTTCCCATGACGTTATGCTAAATGCGTGTCCCCAAGTTGTTAGTTTTGCAGAAACACTGGAAGGCTTCTAACAGTTTGTGAGTCTCTCTTGGCACAAGCATACACAGAAGCACACTTATTATTCAGAGAGGAGTGGGTTATATTGATTCAAAGTCTCAAGTCCAAATAGAGAGACAGAAAGTGTGCAACTATGAGAGTATGTGGGCACTGAAGTTAATAAAACTAGTCAAACTAGCATTCAGTCCATCTTCCTTCCTTTTGTAATGGCAGTTGTGCCGCCAACGTCACTAGCTATCTCTAGCAGAGAAAGTGCTAGTTATTATGAAGCTACAACAGAACCTTGGGAAAATTAATTGTTGCACAGGTGGTGAAGGCACCCTGCTATCTCTGACGAGAGCTAATAAGTCATTTGAATTTTTGTGGGAAGAACTTTTTGCACTGAAATCTTTGAGATTTTTCTCAGCTGATATTCAAAATTGTTTAACCTGATGGACTAAATCTGTTTCTGTTATTAGGCTGAAGTAGGGGTGGGCAATAAGGGATTTTTTTTTTTTTTTCAGGCATGATTATGATCCACAATCTTATCACAATTATTGTTCATGTTGATTTTTAAGACTATTTTGCAAGTCATTGAGTAATATAGCCAAACTAAGTTCCCTGTTTTAAAAAATTTAACTTCACAAGGTAACAAAAAATAAATAAATAATAATAATAATAAAAATTAAAAAAACCTATAATAATTTATTAAGCCAACTAATATGATTCATATTGTTTTGGTTCTTAAAAATTACAAATGCAGATATCAGTAATCAGTATCGGCATCAGACTTGTTGGAAAAAGTGTGGAATAAAAACAATTTTGTCATGTTACACTGCTAATATCTTATTTCTATGAAAAGTTGAAATATTTGGGGGAATATATATTGTTATACTAAGAGATATGTAGTTATGCTACCAGCTAGTTATGGCCAAAATGACTTATCTACAACCAATCGACTATTTGAACAATAATCGTTAGTTGCAGCCCTAAAGGTGATGATACACGGGGCAAGTTTTTGAGCAATCTTGTTGAGCAATGTTGCTTGGGCACTTTCCCACTGAGAATGAGCAACAAATTTCTATCTGGATACTTTAGATCGGTCGTGGGCAATTTTTTGTGATCCTCCAATCAGAATGCTAGCAGCCAATCTTGTGACCGGCTTGGAGATTTTGGAAAAAATCAAACAAGATGACGCCCTCTCAGTGGCAGGGGAGTGAAGCATGAACTTATATATTTTTTACGCCGGTAAGTTGTCATGTGTCAACCCATAACAGGGAATTTACCTCATTTAATGCTTAAAATACCAACAGGTGTTTAATTTAATGTATGTAGGCTGTAATTTAGCCATCGAATGTTTTCACTTAAATACTAAAAGACACATTCTGTTTAACATCTGCAGTGGCGTAGGCTGTAGGGCGTATGGTATGCGAAAGTAGCTTTTGACGCGATCAACCCGGGTTCGAATCCGTTTTTTACCAAACTCTTCTCCCTTTTCCCATCACAAATCATATCGGAAAGGCATTTATATTTAATAAAAATGAAGAAAATATTTGAAAAGTTGAAATAAAGTGCCTAAAGTGTTTAATAATAAAGAATTTAGTGGGTTGACAATAGATTTGCTCCTCTTAGATTGGTTGCTGCCAACTGTCCATTGCCATAATTAGTTGCCCTGTCTCACCAGGTTGCCCGTTGACGACAACATTGCCCAGCAACATTGATCAAAAAGTTGCCCTGTGTATCATCACCCTAAGGAAACTCCTTTACTCCACTGTCTGCAACCTGCAACATCACAATTACCAAAGAAGAATTTTAAGAATTCAGAGAAACACACCCAGATGAATGCATAGTAATAGAGTCTAATGATGTCTTTCATGCTTCATATAACCTCTGTTATATTTCACCTTGTACTCATTAGCATTTCCATATGTCAGTGATGTAACAGACAGTGTGTTCGAATGCCAACTTGGAAGAAAAAAAATGCAGAGTAGTCAAAATTCAAAGAAAGACACAATATTCCCCTCAGAGTAACAGAAAATCAACACAAAAAGCTGCAGCTCAAACAATGACCCAGTCTGGCTTCTCCGCATGTAATTCAGCAAAGCAGCAGCCATCTACTATATTTCTACTATATTTAAAAAAAAAGCTATATTTTCACAGTAACTCTTTTAATAAAAAACAATAGTAAGAACGTTAACATTAGCGTTAACTATTCTATAAGTGTGATTCATCCATTCATGTCTCATAATTTTTACTTTTTTTTTTTTTTTCTCAGCCTACATAGTTGAGAATTATATAATGTAGTAATGTAAGTGTAAAAACATTTAAAATAAGACATATTCACATTGTGAGACATTATGTCACATCCGTGAGATATAAAGTCACATTGTGAGTTATATTTCCACAGTGAGAAAAATTTGCTATTGTGGGATATTATTTCTTGTAACTGCGACTTAAAGTGACAATTGTGAGATATATATAAAAAAAAAACAAAAAAAAAACTGTTGCATCTGTGAGACATAAAGTTATTTGAAGTTGGAAATTATAAGAAACTTCATATATCTTCTCCAAGGATCCCCTGAAGTAACCTTATTGAAAACTCTGGACAAACAGAAAGACTACAAACTAAAACCATTGAGAAAAGACAAAGCTTATGAGCTGCCTGACATCACCAGCCTACAAACACTTCTGTAAATACCAGTATGTTTCCATTATTTCCTGTAAGTCAGTTTTGACATTCACTACAGATATGTATGCTGTATACACGTGCACATATTACTTTGAAGTAGGGCATCTTGATTAATCGCATATAACATTAAAGTTTGTTTTTATTCTGTGTATAAACAGCATATATATATATATAGACATACACAGTCATTTTGTCACAGATGGTGTTGGGTTATATTTCATGCTTACAGTTTCATGTCTCTTATTTTGTAAATAGTCATTAGGTAAATTCGACATCGGCTGCGGCTGGATGTAACGATCGGCGAGAGTAGCTGCGTGCAGGTGGGGAGGAGCTGAAAACGGAGACGTGAAGTCAGACACTTTCTGCTTCTCGTAATGACACTTGTGCTGCGTTTGCATACTTTATGACAGCTGAAGTGAAATATTATGTAAACAAACTTATGTTAGATGTGATTAATCGCGATTAATCGATTTTACAGCCATACTTTAAAGCTGGGGCTACAGGAACCTCCAGAAACGCACAATGCTCTTGGAGCATTAAGACAAAATAAGGGGAAAAAAAAGAAAAGAGAACTTAATGGATGTAATCAAAGAGTGATTATATCAACATTAACTCAAGCGTTCTAGATAATGCAGCATGGCGATCTGGCTTCTTCTGCCTGCAAGCTGATTTCAGTCTACAGGAAACTAGATCAACATCACACACATACAACCACACCAATTAGCCTCTATTAGCTACAACACTGTAGCATAACAAAGATGATATGCTGTAACTGTGTGAGGATTATATCCGCCTTCGTCAACCCCATCTCGAAGCTGCGGCACTTGGGATTTACACACAAGAGCAAGAAGCTCCATGTTCACATGGGCTTTGAGCATAGGGATTGTCTTCTCTGATCTAGAGATGAGCTAGAAATACCTAGGCCTGAAGACATTAAATAATTAGTCCAATTAAGCCTTCGGATAACATGCCTGTAATTAAATCATTTGCTCACCAAGGGATGGTGACAGTTCACCAAAACAAATTTTGTCTGTGGTAGGTTTTCATCTCCCATCTAAACAAAATGATTTAATTGCAGTTGAACATACATGGATTATGGTAGAAAATGTACCACCCGCAGATCTCTGATGAAGGACAAATTTTGTCTTTCACAAGTGGATTCTGGAACGGTTTTAAAAAAAGGTAGTTTAAATAAGAGGTAAATGTGAATATTTTTGAATATTCGCAACAAGAATATTGGTGCGCTAGTAACTCGTTCAACAATAGATGGGCTACTGAGGAAAAATAAAGTGAGTATTTGGCTGGTCAGTGGTCATGTGATACTGTATGTCAATGGTCATGTCAATATGGTGGCCACCATGTAAAAATAAAAAGCTTTTTATTATGACACACATATATCATGACTTAAATCTCATGTGAGTATACAGTATATTATTTTAATCGTATATTCAATAGTAATTCATTACAAAAGAAACTTTAATGAGGGGAAACTTAGAGTGGATCTTTTATTTTTATTTTCAACTCTATTCCATTCTATTCCATCTTTCAGCAGATTTCTATGGAAGCTTGTTTGCGCCATGGAATAAAAAATATAATAAACAATGTATTTGTGACTTATCTCACAATAGACTTTTTTTCTAACAATTGCAAATTTATATCTTGCAATTCAGACTTTATTTCTCACAATTCCAAGTTTATAAGTCACAATTCTGCCTTTTTTCTCAGAATTCTGAGATATAAACTCGCAATTGCAAGTTATAAAGTCCTAACTGGGAGATATAAACTCACAATTGTGAGTTATAACGTCCGAATTGTGAGATAAAAGTCGCAATTACCTTTTTAATGTTTTATTCTGTGGCGGAAACAAGCTTCCATAGATTTCCCCTTACAAAAATGTGAACAAATGTGCAGAGTCCTAGTGGATCTAATTATGTGTATATATTATTACATTATATAGTAGTTTGGAGACCTACTGTATATGCCTGTGTGCTTTGATGTTCTGCATTTTTTATGATTTTGAATCATTTGAAATTACTGTGCAGGATGCTATATATCCTCTATTCCAGAGTGGCCTAATTACGGTGAAAATATCCCAATATACACCTAAAAATACTGTCAACATCTTTCCAGAGAAGAACTCTCCATGCTTGAAATTGGCTGGTGTCAGTAATGTCAGCTTTGAGGAGAAGGCCGTTTAATGTGCAGTCTTTGCGGGCACAGGAGAAGGCTGCATCTCTGTGACAGGCACATTGGCAGTGTCCTTCTGTCTGGCACAGCCAATCAGCATGCTGACTCAAGGGAGGATAAAACTCAGTGTGGCTTTAGCTGAGAGGCACTAGAGCGAGCCAGGAAAAGCCCGACTGAAGCACGCACGCACGCACATACTCGTCCTCTCATTCTCACTTTCCCATTCTAGTCAATTCTTCAATTCTTTTTCAGTGTCACACATTCTCTTGGTGTCACACTTTATCTCACAATCTCACAATTCTGATACATATATATATATATATATATATATATATATATATATATTATTAAATTAATCAACAAGGCCCACATTCCCTGCAATGAACTGTTCTCTACCTCAATCCTCACCCACAAATCGGAAGCTTAATGCGACACAAATCAACAACGCAAGACGCCAGCAAAAGTGACAAGTGACAGATTTGAAATATATGCAAATTTAAATGTGGTCACCCAGCATGATACTATGTTACTCTATGTTTCTGTCATAATTAGTCACAACAAGCAGGCAGAAAATGTTGTCAACGACTTGATTTCAAATTCTGTCATGTATGGCTATATACCAAAACCCAGCTACACAGCGCAGTACATTTGATCAAAGCTCATGGTCTGAAGCACATGGTGCAGGTGCACTTAGGGCATGTTCGAATTTCCTTTTGCTAGTTTAACAACGGAAAAAATGGTAAGCCAGGCGCATGGTCCAAAAGGGTTGTACCTAGTCTCTGAATGAGTCATGGGTGTGTTTTGGGTGTAACATGTGTCATCTCCAATTCCCTTTAAAAGCCTGCCGTCACATTGCGCCAGGTTTATGATATGTCTAATATGTCTAGTTACTTTGTCCATTTCTGCTCTGCAAAAGAGTAATCCAAGCAACACCTTGCGCACCTAAAAACAACACACCATTGTGGCATTCCTGAATGAATCTGTGTTTTTATAATGAATCATTTGAGCGAATGATTCAAAGAGTCACTCATAAAGACTTGTAAACAAACCTACTCTTACTACTTCTAACATACCTTTATATGGCAGAAATAGTGATAATAGTATGGTAATAGTCCTTTTTTTGTCCCGAATTTAGCAACATTTGTTTTATACATAGTTTACTGATTTAATGACTCTCTCAGTCCTGAAAGTATCAGTGGTTTTGAACTGGTTCAGTGATTCAATGACATGCTAATTATACAGTAATTTATTGCCACCTACTGGCATAACAATATAACTTGCAGAAACAGACACCGAAAAACATTACTAAAATATACAAACAAGTGGATTGATTCAAACAGTCCCAGTGCTGTACTAAATACCAACACTCAAGGAACACTGCTCAGTCAATCAAATTCAAGAATCAGAATTAACCCTTGCATAATAAACACCAAAATGTTCTGACTGACTATAATTTTGCCAGTGTCTACTGACAAAGTACTCATCACTATAGAAGCTTATCGAGTCACAACCAGTAAAGACATGGTGTCTAAGATAAAGCAGCACACATGCCTCCCCAGTCCTAAGCCAAAATCAGCAGGAGCAAACAGTGCAGCCAAGGGGAGTCAGTGATTACCATTTTATCACAAACACTTATCCTCATTGGAGGCAGTTCAAAGCGCTTTAAAGTTTCTTTCCCTTTTGTAATTAGAGGCTAATAATTTAAATACAAAATGAGCTCTCCAAATCAAGCTGAAAGTGAAACACTTTGTTTGTGATCCACAAAGAGCCAATGGTTACCCAATCAAACAAAGTAGCTTGTAAAGTAGTTTAATTGATTTAAATGAAACGGGCTGTAAAGGAAACAGCTAGCAGCTGGTCAAAAAGAAGCCTGGCTTACCTTGCCGGACATCTCTCGGTGCTATAGCGATGCCATTCTTTGAATGCAGCTGTGTTACACAACAGTCGTCGGGTGG
This sequence comes from Megalobrama amblycephala, assembly GCF_018812025.1. NCBI lineage: Eukaryota > Metazoa > Chordata > Actinopteri > Cypriniformes > Xenocyprididae > Megalobrama > Megalobrama amblycephala. The sequence continues at coordinate 10,428,091 of NC_063052.1, forward strand.
GGATTGCAAGACACTCGCGCTGGGGTCTAAGGAATGGTTGTGGGGTGCAGTGGGTAGCAGGGACACCGGAGGGGCCGTGTTGGGACAAACACAACCCGTCTGGGTGATACTGCAGCTCTCGGTTTCCCAGCCGGAGCCGACATGCAAGCATTCCTCGAACCAGCGGCACAGGACTCCACATGTAAACTGACTCGAATTTTCATTATTAATGAGCAGAACCTCTACGAGCCGGAAGTCCAAAGTTTCAGCCGACAAGGGGGCCTGGCCCTCGGACATCCCATCTTCACTGTTGCCGTCTCCGCTGGGGTGAGCGGTCAAGCACAACTGCACAAAGTTCTTATCAAACTGCAGGAAGGTGTGAGGGCCTGGGACCATGCAGAGCTCAACGGCTTCGGGGTCCGAGGGGAAGGTGGGCTGGTCTGGGGGTCCACAGGTCTGGTTTGAGAGGTAGTGGTCCAGGGGCAGCACCAGCGGGGAAAAAGCTAAACAGGCGCCGGCATGGCGATTGAAGCGGAAATAGAGCGAGTACTTGGTGGGGTCAGGGTTCTCCACAGTCCAGGAGCATCCGGATGCCAGAGCCGACGGGCTGGGAAAGAGGTCCCTGAGCGAGAAGGAGCCGTATAAAACCCCAGCCACCAGAGAGGAGCAGGGGGCAGCCTGACCCAGCGGCTCCACAGCCCAGGCCAGTGCAAAAAGGGATGACAGCACAGACAGACAGAGATGACCAGCAGTGTTCATCCTATGTCATTTGTCCTGCGGGGGAAGAAAGACATATAGATGAGTGAGCTTTAAGGTCAAACAGTTAATCAGTCACATATCTCTTTGATAAAACAGATCATCGATCATCATTTTTTGCCCATTACTCGCCTCCAAACAATTTCAATGTTTAAGTTTAAGGCTATACAGTTTTGGCAAAATGGTTCAAACTATAAAAGTAACATTGTGAAGTGATAAAATATAAAACGTTTCACATTTTGAAAGCTGCTGAATAGTTTAAATAACCAAGGAAGATAGAAGGATAGACAGACATATAGACAGACATTGGATGGATGGATGGATGGATGGATGGATGGATGGATGGATGGATGGATGGATGGAAAGGCAGTGGCTATTCACACAGAAATTGGTATTTACAATGACTATAATAGTGTTAAATTATGTTTGCACCATATAAATATCAATAAAAGGCATCCAAGTGTAAATAGCATCGAATGCTATTCACACATTGTAAATAGAAGTAATTTGTGCTAAAAGGAAAATCTCTCAGCAATGGTGGGTGGATTTAGTGAAATATACATGACCACACATGCATACGTTTAGATGTATTACTACACATATAAAATATACTATATTATATTATATTATATTAAATATAATATTACTTTATTTTAAGCTAGTGTGCTAACAATTTGTTTGGTGGGAAACAGTATGTGTTGATAAAACAAACGAGAAAGAGAGTTCTGAAGGAGAGAATGCAAGAAGGGCAACACAATGTGATTTGAATATTAGATTCATTAACAGATTTACATCACTAATCCTCTTTAATCTGTTCTGTGGAGACACTGCAGAGTGTCATAAACAAACAGCCAGAGAGAATGGCAATGACAACAGAAAAACCAAGACAGGAGACACAGAGCGAGATGGAGAGCAACGGTCGTGTCACATATCGGGCCATTTAAGCTCTCTGACAGCATTAATGAAGCGGAAAGTTTTCCTGTAAATCAGCCCCTTCGGTCTTGATTCCCGCCTGCCAGAGCTCCTCACGCCAGCCTTTTTCCACAGCTGTGTTTGTGAGCCCTAATTCAGCCTCTCCTGAGCCACCACTCACTTTTCATTCAGTCAGCCCGCCCCTCTGGCACCGGTCCCTTTGTCTTAATTACATGTGGTTAGTGGGTCACATTACTGGCATGCAGTTGGCTGCGGTGGGACGTCCTTCATTTGGAAGGCCTTCGGGTTTCCGTACACTCCCACCTGGATCAATAGGTGGAAATCTCTGACTTTCCTCCTGCTTTCTGCCTTTTTGTCATTCTGTCTCAGCCTTCCTCTCCTCCTTCCCACTCAGAGCAGACTTGTAAATCATTTCAGGGCTGCGTGTTCTCTCTGTGAAGGTCGCAATCCTATTCACAAAGACACAAAACGGACACGCATACTTTTCTCCGATGTCTGAAATCCCTGACGGATGTACCGAAAAGACTGATGACTCTTCTGTGGAGGGTTTAGCCTCTCAACTAATCTCCCACACTTTCATTTGTGCACGTACACACACACACACACACACACACGCATCCTTTAGTTTCCCACTGTGACATTTACAGGTCTTTCAGTTTTTGTTCAATAGGATGTGGCACGTGACATTACACTAATTTTTTTATCTGATAGTTTTTGATCTACTGATTCAAATTACATAAGAATGCAATTCACACATACAATAACTTGGACACACCTCTTCTATTTGGGTGTGAGCAAAAACACTCATTTTTTGTGTGTCCCTATAAATGCAAATGAGCTGCTGCTCCTGCTCTGCTTTCCAAAAGAGGGTGGAGCTTTAACAGCTCACGCTTTGGTTACCCAACAACAACAAAGCTGGAGAATCTCATGCAGCAAAAATGAGGATTGTCAGTAACGGTGTTCAGCCTTACATTGTTCAAACCGGAGTCGACACTGATGGAGAGACTCAGGAAGAATTTAACTGGACATTTCTGAATGGTTAGTGGATAAATTTATGTAGTTGCTGTGGAGTTGATTCAACTCCTCGACTAGCATGTGCCGTCATGTTAATCTTTTGTGCAAATCCAGTGTTGAATTGACCCTCGTTTGTGAAGCGGTCCGGCGTAAAATGACAGCATGGCAACAGCACTCTACTTCAACAACTCTTCCTCTTCTCTAAAGCAGCCCAACATGGCTTCACCCCCTTTGTTGCATGTTCCTGGGGGCAGGATTTATGTCAATTTTGGGGTTTGTGATGTCATCAACCCAGGAAGAAGCTCGTTGTAGTCCCTACCAGTGATTTGTTGTAGTCCTTTCTGTAAAAGCGATTTCTGTAAAAGAAAATATCTCCCTTTGCATTGAACTTTGAGCGTCATAACTTCGCAGATGTTGTTTATGCTCATACAGCAACATTAAAGTTGAAAAAGTAAAATGAAAATCAAGGACACCTTTAATTTCTGAATTAAAATTATTTTTGATAATTGTTTTGGGTATGAAGTCACAAATGTCAAGTTGATACAAAGGACCTGATAAAAATGAGAACAATCATAAAGAAAAACTTAGTTTGTCATAATCTTTTATTTCTATGAAAACAATATTTCAATAAAACCACTTCACTGCTTATTTGTGTTTAAAATTAAAGATATGTACAAATAAAAACACACAAAACCATGATATCATATAGAAACAATCATGATTGTTTGTCAAGGTCAATAAGTCTTTTAAAATCTCTTGCTTTTGCTAATCCATACTGTTGTAAGTATGTAAGATAGGCTGTTGCTGCAGCATAAATATACATTAATAAATCCCTTAGCTGATCTAGGCAGGTGGAGCTGCAGGAGGTGGAAGGTTTCAGAGGAACTGTAATAAAGCGCTGCAGGACTAGCCTACAGCAAACACTGAACCAGATTATTTAAATGTTGAGCAAGCAATCTCATTGCCTGCAGGATCAGCAGAGCTCAATCAGCTAGTGCCATGTGGTAATGATGTGATTGCTTGTAAGTAATGATTAAGATGTGCAAACATGTATTCAAAGTTTTTTTTTTTTTTTTTTTTTTTTTTTCCTACTTGATGGTTACATTACAAGACATTTAAAAAGTCATTAAAACATTGAAACAAAAGTTCTTCAATACCTTATGAAAGGACATCAATACAAAGAGTATATATCTAAGAACTTTCCCTTTCTTTATCACGGATATATGTTTCTTATATGTCTTTACCCCAATACCAGAACTTTGCCACCTTTTTCACACTTATTTCGAGTTCACCTTTGATAAAGAATCAAAAGTTTAATATATAAAGATAAAACGCATTTGTCTAGTCAAGCATATGTTGGGATTTTATGAATATTCTGTTGCATCCCAAAAGCACATTATATCAGTGTATGAGTTGTGTTGAAATCAGTCACCAGCAGGGAAGCGAGTTAAATGGAGCTATGAATTGGCTCTGGAGAGGGGCCTTTAGACAAGGCAGATGAAAACACGAGAGTTTAAAGTGGATACATCTTTCATATGACGAGAGGTTCCTGACTCAAGCTTATTATGAGATGGCTGGAATAAAGGGTTTACATGAACGAAATGGCACAAACAAATTATTCTACCAAGAAATAAATAAATAGATGAATTGGCACAAAGAAGCGAGTCGCACTCCATTTCACAGGTGCTTATCGCTTCTCTCATGTCTCATATTTTTGGAAAATGGTTATCTGATCATGCGTTTGCTTATTTACTTATTGATTTATTTTGTGGGATTATGGTGAAGAAGAACAGTTGTTTTTTTTTTTTTTTTGGTCATTGGCTATTTTAAACTGCAGGGTGCAGACAGGCCATATCTGAATGTTTGTATACATGTGACACTAATCTGATTTTTTTTTTTCCCTGAATCATGTGAACAAATCCTTTCAAATCCGATTTGCTCTATTTTCATGTGGTCCTGGACTGGATACATTTCTGATTTGAGTCAAAACTGTCACACCAGAATGCATGTGTTTGTTGTATATAAAACAACAATATTGATTCATTCAGTGCCAACAGCACCTTTAAAAAATTGTAAAAATCTCAGAAAACCAAAGATGGCAAAATACCATTTCTAATTGATAACTGGGGGAGATGCTTCAGTTAGGCAAAACTCGAGGGGATACAACACAACCAAGCTGTGTTAGCACATTAGTGTTGCAAAATCCAGTGCCAACTTTAATGAAATGTGAGAACAATTCTAGGGGCCCAAAGGCCCAGGAGAACTGATGTAGTCAGTGTACACATACAAACACATATGTAGAGTGTCATGTGTATATGCATTGCAATAATAAAAGTAAAGGGAAATGGCACTAATATAATTCATTCAGCTCTTTTTAAGGCAACTGTCTGTTCACACTTATCATGAGCCGTGTTTTACCGAAATTACTCAGAACGAATTGTCCTGGGAACTTTTTTTTTCCCCCAGACCTGTTGCTGTCTGCGTTTCTACCGCAATGTAAAGTACCATGAAGATTAGTCCAGTGACATAGGATTATGCGTGACTTTCCATTTCCTGCTGGATTTTGTCCTCCGTATATAAGCTTAAAATGCCTTCACATGCTCTCAGAATTATCGTAACACGAAACACCCTCCCATTTCAAATATCTTGAATGTGATGAGCTCATAATCACAACTTCAGAAGTAGGAATTTCCGATAGCTTACTAACGGCAGCATTAATAAAGCCTGAACCTTGTCATCGGTCCATCAGTTGTATTTTTCGTTAATTCGAATAGCAAACAACACTTACTGCATTTACCACAACAAACTTTTAAAAATGGTGGTTGAAATAAAATGCTGCATGGAATCAACCAATCAAAATGCTGCATGAACTTAACCAATCCCAAGTCCAACCCCCAAAAGCTCCTGAACTTTAAAAAAGTACTACCTCTTGAGCAGGGACTTTCTGAGGGGGGAATTTTTACCTGGAACTTAATTTAGACCCTGGTCTCTATGGTCGAGTACCACCCCAAAGTCCCTAGTTCCTGGGGAAAGTTCCTACGGAGGAAATGCGGCTAAAGATACAGGTCACTGATAAACATGAATGAGAACCGTCAAAGCAAAAAGATAATTAAGGCCTGTAATATGAACACAGCCACCATTTATCATACAAATATGTGTACTTTATGCCTGCGATGACTATACCACCTTGATACGTTTCTGTGTACATGATTATTTCTACAAAAGAATACTTCCTGTTTGAATAATATTTGCTCATTAAGTACACTAGTGAGCAGCTGTCAGTAAAAACAGAAGAGCATCCCTCACTAGCACAAAGAAATCAAACTAAACCGCTTCTGAGAACAAAAGCTTGAAAGAAGGTGGGAAAGACATAGAAGGTCAGGCACACACAGTGTAAGGAGCATGTCTGGAAATAATAGGTTCTGAGATGAAACTGAAACAGTAATGAAAGACAATGCAGACATGGGGATCTTTAGAGATGCAGGGATGGCTTTGATTTTTGTCAGGTATATAATATCGTATCTCAGCTTAAAAATCACAAGCTTTTGGGTGGGGCATTTTTAAAGGCATGTACTATTTAAATTACCAATGGACTAGCTACATCACAGTCATGAATCGTGATTTGTTACTTTCTGGATGGTTGCAAGGGGTGGGGCATTCTCATTCAAGAGAGATTTTTATTGGACAAAAATATCTATAGTGCTGGATGAGTCATCAGTATTTTGTTCCATTTTCCTGGAAGTCAAAGGCTTTAAAATACATCTGCTAAGTGAACCTTATATTTGTTAAAAGCCAACAATTAGGAGCACTCTAGCATACAGATGACCTAAAAGCTAATAGACATGGACTAAAGCCACAAAACTCTCATTTTGATTTCCACAGGTATTTAATATGAAGAGACAACTGTGAGCAAGCAATTTCATAGATTGATTAGCAAGCAAAGTAAACACTGTGTTCCTTTGTTTGTTTGTTTGATCTGCTCGACCAGTCTGATATAGCAACACTGGATCAACCAATGGTGCAGCTTTGGGGGTGGGGCTATCAGTTTATCTAACCAATGACAGATGGAAAAAATATATATATTATTTTTGTACATTTTCATTTGCTGATGCTAGTGGTCCAAAAATTACAAACTTCGCCTTTAAAGAACAGCATTTCATCCTGACCTTTTGCTTATTCACATTTAAAAATCCATAATAATAATAAATGCAGTGTGAAGATAAAGAAGAACATCCAGTCCAAAAGTCCAGAATAGCTTGCTAAAAATGTGTCAATTACTCATCATGTGAAATTACTCCTACTTATGGTTAGCTTGAACATTGTTAAATGACTCCAAAGCTGCTCTTGACACAATAGCAAAGCTTTGTAGTTTTGTGTTCAGGTCAGGAAGGCCAGCTCATTGAGTCCACATCCCCAGGGTGAAAAATCACACACTGACACACACACACCCTCACAAACAATTACATAATTGTCCGACTGAACTAGCCATGTTTCATTACAGATGAGAGCAGCACCTTGACATTTGTAAATCCATCTTCAGTGTACATGCTCGAGATCCATCTGAGCATTTGATTGATGGATACAAGGATTCTCAGGCAACCTTGGGGTCGTGTAGGACCGGAGGAGGAGAGCCAGGCCGTTCGGGGAGGCCCTGTAGTGGGTCCTAAAGCAAGCTAATGTAATGCTCTAATGACCTTTCAGATGCAGGAAAGCAGGCTGGAATAGCAAGGTCAAGTTAAGGGCACATATGTTGCCTTTGGATATTATGTCCAAAGGACTAAGCAAGACTCCATATGCAGTTTGAAGGACAAAATATGTACTAGAGTATAGTGTACTTTAAAGAAGTGAGGAGGTGAAGAGAAAATACCAGATGTTTGGTGATTTCCCATCAGGAAAAGGAGGATATGTGTTGGAGAGGGTGAATCATTTTTTCTTCAGCAACATAACTTGATTGGCCATATTAAGTACCAAATGGCTAAAATGGTTTAGGTTCCTCTTTAAATAAATGCATTGATCGGTAGTTCTATAGCTCTTCTACTGAACTCAAAAGACCTAAATGTGAAGATTTCACATTTAACATACTAAGCTATTACTTTATCAATAGGGACTGCAATTGAATTCATAATTAACAACTATTCTGCATTCACTCTACAGTAAATCAATGGAAACCACACCGGATAGCAGTATTCTCACTCCTATTCTCATTGATAGGCCTATTTTATAATTCACAATCATGACATTCATGCATTTGGCATACTTTGCTTTTCAGTTTTCAGTTCATTTCAATTTTCAATTTTCAGTTTATGCATTCTCTGGGAATTGAGCTATGACCTTAGCACTGCTAGCGCCATCCTTTACTTTTTGAGCTACAGGAAAGCATCCCCAAGTTATAACCCAGAACTTGCATAAATTCTGAACACAACATCTAAACATTTTCAACAAATATCTTTAGTGTATGCCATACTAATTTTATTTGAGCTACCAAGTTTTTCTACCATCAGTTTCAGATTTACCCACCGCATTTTTTAACATTATGTTAATAAAAAAAGAAAAAAAAAAGAAATCAGTTAAACAGTCCCTGTGGGCAGAATAAGCTATGGTGCAGACCAGAGTTTATGTCAATAATAAGCATGGCTCTGTGAAACTAAATGCCTTGCAAATTATTAAGTTTTGTGAACCAACCATCCAGATCACAGTATGCCATACCACAGATTGACCCCAACATGTCCACATTATTAGCCCAGAGAATAAACCAATATGCTACACTAACCCACAGAGTCATGCGAGTGTTTCCCAGCACTTATTCCCTCGGTCAGAGTAATCAGAACTAATCCACTCTAAATGTGTCAAGGAGATATAGTTTAAAGGTCAAATGCATCAACTAGGAGGTCTGTCGTCGTCTAAAGAACAGTTTTGGGTCAGTGACGACCTGCTGGACTAGTAAAACCCTGACCCATTTCAGCAGCCTTAAGCGTAAAAGCCCTCAGCTTTGAAACATCGTGCAGAAAACTGAATGTTCTGCTTCACTAACCAGGACACCTAGTGAGAGACCTGACCCTCGTTTCTGTTTCTGATTCATCAGGTTCTGTGTACACCGCTCGGGGATGGAATTAGAGATACCAACTTTCTCTCAGGCCACGGTGCCACAAAACTCCAGTAGTACTCAAGTAGTAGATAGCTCTGGATTTTCAGGGTTAAAAAATTGATTGTTTTTTCTTTAGTCTTCCATCATGTGACCAAAATCAGTGTCATTTCATTGCCAATGAAATTTTATCGAGACTGTAGCAACAAAATAGATATTCATCATTTTCATGAATATCATCAGTCATGTTTATCATTATTTGCTACTATCAGAGGAGTACAAAGCTACACGATGCAAACACACAAAGCACAGTATTGAGTATAGAGAAAATTCTAATACATTACATTTAACTATAAACACTCATCCAAACCCATTTCATGCTTTTACTGATGGGCCAAATCACATCCTCATCCTTTGGAAGTGTAAAAACAGCTTCTCGAAATGTCGATAACACGAATACAACTCTTCCAGGCCTCAGCTACAATTACATTATGTAAGGGCGGGTCAAAGCAGACATTGTTTGCAGGCACCCAATGAAGACCACAGGCTGCCATTATGCAAGTTTGTTACGTTGTTACGTAGGTTTGTTACGGAAGAGATACTGGAATTACTGACGACTTGTTTTCGGCAGTTTGAAAGCGATTCTTGTTTTTGAGAGACGATAACTTTATTTGTCGTGCACTTTTACATTCACAAACAGCTATACTACACACGCCATAAAAGGTAACATTCAAAAATATTCAAAAATATTGTGTGTGAATGAACTCAAACACAAATATTATTGCACAATTAGCTATTGATACTTTTAAAGTGCATTAGATAGTTAAGGAAATACACCACCCTCCATCGTGACTCTAGGATAAGCCCTCAATGTCCTTAAATCCTAGATACACCCCTGCACCCCAGTACACGTACATGAGCGCTCCGATGAAGACGCCATAGGACAGAAGCTCAGCCTTCTCTCTCGTCAGCAAGGTCATGCGGACCGCATGCTGGAAGATTAAATTACATTTTCTGTGGAGTGGATGCAGCGCCGTGGCTATTTTACTCAGACCCCCAAGGCCTCTCGCAAAGCGTCCCGTGGTCAGGGGCTGGCTAACATCGAACTTCTCTTTCATTGACATGCTTACACTCCCCATTAGACCTGCCCTGCTTTAGCCATTGATTTATTCATCCACACTGCAGGGGGCTAATAAGCAGCAAAAGCAGAAAGAACAGGGTTTAATTTTCCAGGGACAAAGGAGATATAGAGGCAATTACAACGGTGGGAAAGACGGGGTACGCATTAAGCCTTGAAGGTCACCATTTGCCGCCTAAATGACAGGAGAGAAAAAGACACCTCTTCAATGGAATTATCATGTTGCATCATACAAAAATGGCTGAAAATGGCATGTGGGTGATGCATTATCTTGCTGTGCCGTGTGACATCTTCCATTATGAATATCCACATTGTGCTGAATTGATTGAGACTGGCTGATTACCAATCAATGCCCTGCTACCCAGCAGGAAGTGTGATAAATGTGAGGAGGTCAGCAATAGGCACGATAAGCTTCCTGTGATCTCTGTTGGGGATGGCAGTAGATAAATGTTAACAGGGACTCTAAATGATATCTCATACTTAAAGTCATATGAAATCAAAAAGTTCTTGAATGCATGTTTCAGATCTTACTGTGAATGTTTCATATTTGATTTGCTCCATTTGTCTATGTTTTGCAACAGTTATGGTTACAAACTCCCTGCACTCAAATTTTTAGTGTGATTGGTTTAAAAAAAAAAAAAAAAGTAAAAAATAAAGTTGAACTGATAAGAGTTCTACAGACATATCACAATAACATTATTATTTTGAATTCTTCTGGTCATGATAATAGTGTATTGGAAATCTGATATTGGGACAGGTCTAATCCAAAGTGATGTGTGCCGCACACTAGGGCTGGGCGATATATCGCATGCAATTCTCACGCGCATTTCGTCAGTAAAGCCGGTTCCCTGATTACCGCCAAATCGTCATCACCTGCTTTCAAATGGAGCAGCATTTAATAGACAGAGCTGTAGATCACTGATAAGCCACGCAATATCACGTTCATTATCGGAGGCGATTCATCTGCGATAATGAACGCAATATTGCGTGGCTTATCAGTGATCTACGGCTCTGTCTATTAAATGCCGCTCCATTTGAAAGCAGGTGATGGCGATTTAGCGGTAATCAGGGAACCGGCTTTACTGACGAAATGCGCGTGAGAATCGCATGCGATATATCGCCCAGCCCTACCGCACACGTCCTGAAAAGTGAAGCCAAAACATTGATCGCTCTCTGGTGGCTGGCTGCAGTTAGGGGTGGGCAATTTACCGGTATACATGATTAACCGGTAGAAATTTGTCAACCGGTAAAGATTTTGGACTATCGTCTCTATCGCGGTTACGCTCACATGATGTTGCTGTGCTGCGTGGTCATGCACTGCGGTTTTAAAAAAAAAGTTGATTTTAAACCGTTGAAGTGCAATTAGCATCGAAAGACAACTTATTTCAGTATATGCGTGCACTCTCTGAGAGACTGTTTCTCAGCGCTGTCTGAGAGACGTGCGACTTGAAGCTGCTGCTTATAAAACGCATGAGAACTGAACTGTGAGCTTTTTGTTTCCTAATTTGGGTTGAACGGTTAAATACACATACCTACGTGTCAAAGTGACATCTATTTGCAAGTAAACAGAGTAATTTATGTCTTAAGTCAACGTAAACAGTTGAGAAAGAACTGAGAAATTGAGAAAGAACAACGCATGAATATAATGGGACCGTGAAGTCGGTCTTAAAGTGACAGCATCCAAATTTAACTGCTGTCATTAATGCTAATCAATCAACAAAAAAAGAGAGAAAATCTCTCACTGCTCTTGAATGAATCACTTCTGTAAATTTAATAAGAATAAATGTATATTTAATTTAGACAGTAGACTGTGCAGTGTTTGTTTAAACATTTTATTACTTTATATATTTATATTTCTAGTGCTTGAAGTTTTTCAGGTAGGTCTATTTCATTTGTCTCTGTTCTATTGTAGTTTGTTTTCTTTGCTCTTTATTTATCACTGTTTATTTGTCTGCAGTAAGCATGAGAGTTTTTTAAGGCTAGTATTAGTTTTATTAAATGATATTGAAAATGGTGATAAGAATTATGAAATTTCAGTGATACAAAAACCTTATTTAAAGCAAAAAAAAACTATATTAAGATATATATCGTTATCGTGAAATAAAATTTATTATATCATTATATATGATTTTAGTCATATCCCCCACCCCTAGCTGCAGAATAGGTCATGAACCCCGCACTCTCAATGTAACTGATTTTGGACTTGAGTCAAACTGAAAAAAAATCCAATTACACTTGATATCCAAATTTGGCACAAGAAGTCAACAGCCATTTCTAGAACATTTTAGCTTCATTTTACTACAGTGAAAGGAAATGTAGACATGGCATCAATCCTTTTTAAAGTCTCTGCACTGAGCGCATACATTTAAAAACAAAAACAAAAAAATTAGTTAATGTATTCCCTCAGAATCGAACCCATGACTGTAGCGTAGCTATCGTCATGCTCTACTTTTTGGGTTGCCTGTACAGGAAAGCATGCCCAAGTTATGTTTCCTATAAGTACATACAAGATATTCTTATGAATTTAGTTTGATCCACTTAATAGAAAACAAAAGAGAGAAAGACAAAATGAATAACTTCCGGATGAATTTTGAATTATCTTTTGGTTTCCCTTAACCTAAACCAGCTTAAGATGGTTTGCTGGTCTTAGATGGTTTAAAATGGTCTCCTTTTTTTAGATGTTCTCCTAGCTTAACCATCTGACCCCAAACTCCTTTTAAAGGTGCCCTAGATTCAAAAATTGAATTTACCTTGGCATAGTTGAATAACAAGAGTTCAGTACATGGAAATGACATACATTGAGTCTCAAACTCCATTGTTTCCTCCTTCTTATATAAATCTCATTTGTTTAAACGACCTCCAAAGAACAGGCGAATCTCAACATAACACTGACTGTTACGTAACAGTCGGGGTGTAAGCCCCCAATATTTGCATATGCCAGCCCATGTTCAATGCATTACACAAGGGCAGCCAGTATTAACGTCTGGATTTGCACAGCTGAATCATCAGACTAGGTAAGCAAGCAAGAACAACAGCGAAAAATGGCAGATGGAGCAATAATAACCATCATTGATATCATGATATTTTTAATGATGTTTGTAAATTGTCTTTCTAAATGTTTCATTAGCATGTTGCTAATGTACTGTTAAATGTGGTTAAAGTTACCATCGTTTCTTACTGTATTCACTGAGACAAGACTGTCGTTATTTTCACTTTTTAAACACTTGCAGTCTGTGTAATGCATAAACACAACTTCATTCTTTATAAATCTCTCCAATAGTGTGTAATGTTAGCTTTAGCCACGGAGCACAGCCTCAAACTCATTCAGAATCAAATGTAAACATCCAAATAAATACTGTACTTAGGCGATTAGACATGTTGCATGACAAACACTTTGTAAAGATCCATTTTGAGGGTTATATTAGCTGTGTGAACTTTGTTTATGGTGTTTAAAGCAAGCACAAGCTCTTGGGGCGTGGAGCACGAGATTTAAAGGGGCCGCGTACCCTGAATCGGCGCATTTATAATGATAGACAGTTAAAAATATTAATAAAAAATAAAAAAAACTATGGGGTATTTTGAGCTGAAACTTCACAGACACATTCAGGGGACACTTAAGACTTATATTACATCTTTTGAAAACATGTTCTTTGGCACCTTTAAACCATCTAACAGACCAGCCTAACCAGGCTGGGAGACCAGCTTAGGCTGGTTTATGGGCCGACTCTACTTCAGTGCACACTTTCCACAAACCCTCAATTCCCGATGGATAAAATCAAACCCTGTCCTACTTTTTTGCTTTGAATAATCCTTTTCACTTGGAAATATGTTATATTACAGAAATAAAACATTCACACTGACAATGTTTTTCCACTCACTGCAATAGTGTACTCGAGAAAAATAAGACATCTTCAAACAAAAAGCAAGCAAACTTTCCAGACAGCATTTACAGTAACAAGTGAGGAAAAGGCGAAGTAAATAAAAAAGGGAGCAAGATGGGAAAAATATAAAAATTAGACATGAGAGAAGTAGTAACCATGGCAACATCACTGAGAGTTATATTTCAGTTGAGTTTGAGGGCTGAGGGCTTTTGAGGGCTTTTTGCAGTTGTTTTCGTCCAACAGGCTTCTCCAGAGACCCTTAAAGAGCATTCCTGAACACAGAACAAATGCGCTACACAGAGACACAGCTAGCAGACACTATTCACACATGACTTTATAAAGGATTCTGGTGACCAATAAAAACAAGCTGCAAAGTAATGCGACAATGATCTGAGTAGGGATGAATATCGCCAACTACACAAGCATAAGGCACAAATCACGGAACGTGTTGCGATTCAGAAGATTGTGATCCATCATGATATCATAACTGGACTGAATATGTAAAGTCTTTCTTGTGTGGTTTGCTTCACTTTTATCCAGCCAGGAGCTTCATGGAAGTGGCTGAGATATGAAATATCTCACACAAATAATAATCAAAAGTATCGTGAGAAAGGGAATCTTGATACATATCAATATATGATTATATCACCACTGCCCTAGGATAAAAAACATTTTCCTCCTGAATAAGCAATCTAGGCCCATATTACTTGTTACGGCCTTGCCTGTGTGTGTATGGCCGTTGTGTGGTGTGTGCTAAAAGGAACATTTCCTTGCCTTTGGGGCATCGTGATAAATTCATAAGCTTTGAGAGTGACGTTTATTTAAGGTTGGAGAGAACAAACCAGTGACATGTTGTGTGTGATTTCTCTGCGAGACAGCGGGAGCTCAAACAGCAGTCCCAGCAAGCAGTCCCAGCATGCCAACCCTCAACCCTTTCATAATTTATCGATGTGTGGTGCCCTGTTTGTGTGGCAGGACACTAGAGAGGTAGGAACAAGGCTTTCTTCTTTATTCTGGAACGCAGAGACACCATGAAAGACAGTGTTGCATAAGGATGAGCATCAGAATGAGACTAGGTTGTGTTTATGAACACTAAAGGTCACCAATTTGAACAAACTGTTATTATAAAATGAATTATTATATATTATATATGTACACACACATGCATACACACATATATTAAAATAATTTTATAGATAATTTAATAAATTATGGCTATTTTGGATTAAGTGAATGAAATTAATTATATTGTTTATTTAGAACTTGATAATTAATATCTTGAATAAATACTATTATAAAACGGATAGTACCACATCTGTACAGCATATTATTAATGCAGTAAGTTGTTGCTTGGCAACCATAAACATCTAAACTCCACTTTGCATTACAACCCTCAATAAACAGCTCTTCCTCATCTCCATCACTCTGTATTTTTCCATTACTTTCTTCATCGCTCTTATATGTGAATAATGTAAGGCAATCCTGCCTAGTGACAGCTTCACAGAAACCTCTATCTACCATAGCACATAGCAAAACAGGTTCATACTTTTCTAATGTCACGTGGTATATACCATCAAACTAACCAACCTAAATGCATAGAGTACAGACCATTATCTGGGTAGAAACACACTGGCACACACAAAAGCCTACATTTGAAGTTACACACTTAGACACACGCAAAAAGGATTTGGCACATCAATAATTCAAATGGATCCTGAAACAGGCTGTTTGAGCTCCTCTAATCTGCCGACTATGAGGCTGTTCTCTCTTGCCGTCGCCGCTCTCATCAGCCAGACTCTGCCATAACGCTGCCATTAACCAAGTGACACCTGCAAAGTCTGAGACTTATATCAAAAGCACTATTCAGACAGGATTACTTCTCCAAATCACGACTGTGTAAAATTTTTAACACAGGACGTTTCATGTATTCATTTGAACAGGATTGGGATCTCTGTAGTCATTACTAAAATGGGCGTACATGTTGCGTACATGATGAAACCCACTGAAATGAAACTTAAGGTGAGGATTATAATTGACTCTCCAACTATGCAGCCATTTGAGGATTTTCTGTGATCAGACATAGATTTTTAGGCCGAAAACAAATTTGTCTGAGTAAGCAAAAAAAAAAAAAAAAAAGTAGGTAATTAATTTAATTCTTATGCAGGTTATATGGGATAAACACAGACATGTTTATTTCTGATAAATAAAATAAAATAAAATAAAATAAAATAAAATAAAATAAAATAAAATAAATAAAAAAATATTAAAAATAAATGAATTAAAATAAAATAAAATAAAACTTTTTTTTTAAATAAAACTTATTTCTGTCCAGATAAGATGCTAAGAACAACCAAGTGAAAGCAATCACTCTGGCATAGGTTGGTATATCCTTGCCATATCCTTTAAAATTAGTGGATCATTTGAAAAATATCTCAACAAATGTGATGGGAACCATTTGTGAGACTCTTCATCCATCTGTCTCCATCTGCGGTAGGTCATACCTGTGCGTCTGACCCCACATGAACCTTGTGTCAGTGTCCATGTGCCAACCCCATGCCCCCGAACCTTTTTTCACACTGGGCGAGGGCTGAAATGTCACCATCTGTTAGCTCCAAACGTGCACTGAGACAAAGTTCCCTCTTAGCAGAGGCCTAATGGAGCAGCTGGAGAGCGGGAAAAAAAGAAAAAAAGAGGTCTCCATCTCCCCTCAGCAAAGTGTGAATATTTATTAGTATGAGTCTCTCCTCCGCACCCATGTTCACTCGCTGCGTTTGTTAGCAGCCCTGTTATACATCCCCTCTGCTCGACTCTGAAGCGATGGGCTTCTTTTTAAACGCTCGGAGGTGGCCCTAACTTCAGCTCCAACACAAGCTCTCCAATGACCCAATTAATCTCAGCTACACACCAGGACTCATAAGATGCTTTTTCTGAGGCCAGGAACACATTCCTCTGCACATTTATGGCAAGCATAGAACATCAAACAAGCATTCCCTGCATAACTGGAATATAATTTCATGAAACATAACTTGCTTACTTTAAAGAACTGATGTTTAGTATATAATTTCATTTTAGTTGCACTGAATAGATTGTGTCTTGCAATACAGTCAAACACATTTTCCTCTGATAAACCCTTTATTAGGTCAAATTTAATCAAATTTAATTCAAATTTCCTGATAATTTACTCACCCCATGTCATCCAATTTGTTTGTCTTTCTTTCTTCAGTCGAAAAGAAATTAAGGTTTTTGAGGAAAACATTCCAGGATTTTTCTCCATATAGTGTACTGCAATGGCTACAAATGGGTTGAAGGTCCAAATTACAGTTTCAATGCAGCTTCAAAAGGCTCTACACGATCCCAGATGGGGAATAAGGGTCTTATCTAGCGAAATGATCGGCCACTTTCTAAAAAAAAGAAAGAAAAAAAAAGACGTAAATGTAAAAAAAATAAATAAATAACCACAAATGCTTGTCTAGCTCTGTGATATGCCACGCATTACATAATCACATTGGAAAGGTCACGTGTGACGTTGGCGGAAGTATGTGTTTACAATTCGAATGTGCAAAGACTAAGTCAAATAGCATTTACTTTTTTCGCCCTACCAAGATACATCTGCCCACGTCATGCGTGACCTTTCCAACGTGATTTTGTAATGTGTGGCACATCGCTAGCTTGTTTAGCTAAATAAGACCATTATTCCTTGTCTGTGATCGAGCGGATCCCTTTGAAGCTGCACTGAAACTGCAATTTGGACTTTCAACCCGTTTGTAGCCGTTGAAGTCCACTATATGGAGAAAAATCCTGGAATGTATTCCTCAAATCCATAATTTCTTTTCGACTGAAGAAAGAAAGACATAAACATCTTGGATGACATTGGGGTGAGTAAATTATCAGGAAATTTTAATTCTGGAGTGAACTAATCCTTTAATGCAAATATCTAATCAGCCAATCACTTGGCAGCAACTCAAAGCATTTAAGCATGTACAAACTACATATGAAATTGTATACTGTATAACAGGCATTACATTTGGTTTGAAACTTACTTTGCGACAGTTAAAAAGTGCATTCTATACAGTATGAATGTCTGTAGCATGAATGAAATTCAAATGTATAACATCTGCCATGTTGTCATTGTCATGTGACCTATGGAGTCAGTTGCATCACTTCACCTCCATTCACAAATCTTCCTGGCCTCATGGGATAGTAAAGTGCCAATCGAATGTGTACTTCAGATTCTTGCCGCAAATAGTAGGTCATCTGGGTACTTTCCACCTACTTTTTTATAAATACTATGTATCTGGACATACTATTCGACATATGGAAGTAAGCACTGTAGGCTGCTGAAGCTCAAACTGAGCATCAGAATGGGAAAGAAAGGTGACTTACTTCCAGCAGGATAACACGTCATATCAACAAAGCTCAAATCATCTCAAATTGGTTTCTTGAACATGACAATTAGTTCACTATACTCAAATGGCCTCCACAGTCACCATATCTCAATAGAGCACCTTTGGGATGTGGCGGAACGGGAGATTCGCATCATGGATGTGCAGCCAACAAATCTGAAGCAACTACACAATTCTATCATGTCAATCTCTGAGGAATGCTTCCAGCACCGAAAAATGAAGGCAGTTTTGAAGGCAAAGGTAGTCAAACCTGTTACTAGCAAGGTGTACTAATAAAGCAGCCGGTGAGTGTCCATTCCAAAATGATCCTTTACCATCAAATTGTGCAGAGTTCATGCAAAGGTCTTGGTGAGACACTATCAGGCTAGTCAAACACTTTCAAGATGAAGCACCCTTACAGAACAGTGCTGACAATTTTCAATGCGTCTGCAACTACTCATCATGACAGGCTGGGTGAAAAGTTCTTCATTTGAGACTCTGCGTCTTCACCATCTCCGTTTCAGGCCATAGGAGAGAAACAAGAGGCTCTGCAATCACATGAAACAGTGTGCAGCATTTTGACAGCTTTAGATTAAAGCAAAATCTATTCTGACGAGGGACTGCCACGAATATATCCCTGCCGTGCGGCGGGGCCATGCGGCCAGCCTGAGAATTTAGGCTCTCTAAATGCTGCAATCTCATTTGCAAGCTGAAGCGGAGACTGCGTCAATCCTTTCATGGGCAAGAGCGTATAACAGGACACTGATCAAATGAGGGTGCATGAAGAAGATGTCACAAGGGATGTAATCTGTAAGAACAGGGTCTAAAATACAAAATTAGAAAAAGGGCAGGCCAGGGTAAGTCAGAATAGTTTTGCAAGTCCAAGTTTTGGAGCAGGATAAAACATCCACATTTCTATAATGTAGGACATTCATGAGAAAAACAAGAAAATAATGAGATGTAAAGAATGGCGGACCATGAGGGATTTTTCTGTGGAGGCTGATATGTAAATCAATATTGATAAAAACCTACTAGAAAAATTACACTACCAGTTGGGGTCAGTAAGATTTTTTTTATTATTATTTTATTTTTTTGAAAGAAATTAATACTTTAATTTGGTAATGATGCATTAAATTGAACAAAAGTGGCAGTAAAGAAATATTAAGCATATATGTGATGCATGCTGGCAAAATTAGTCGCAATGAGCAAATTTTCAAGAATGAGTTATATATTAAAAAATCTTCAAAATGGTGTATGATTTGTTGGAATCTGACAAAAAATGACTGAGCTACGCATATTTGTAGTCGATAGAGTCAGCAAAGTCAATTTTGAGAAAATCCCCATTTCCAGCTTCTATCATCAGATGAAACTAAAAAAAGAGCTTTTTGGCAGCAAACTCACCAGATGGGTTTGGTGCACACATGGATAAAAAGTACCCCATGCCCACGATCAAATATACTGCTGGATCTTTAATGTTGTGGGCCTATTTTTCTGCAGGAGGTCCTGGACATCTTGTTCAGATACATGGCATCATGGATTCTAGCAAATACCAACAGATAAAAAATCAAAACCTGACCGCTTCTGCTAGAAATCCAATAATGGGTCGTGGTTGGATCTTCCATCAGGACAATGATCCAAAACAAACATCAAAACCAACACAAAATTGTGTCTCTGAGCACAAAATGAAGCTTCTGCCATGACCATCCCAGTCCTCTGACCTGAACTCTAAAGAAAATGAGTGGAGTGAACTAAAGAGAAGAAGCACCAACATAGAGCTGGGAATCTAAAGGATCTGGAGAGATTCTGAATGAAGGAATGGTCTCTGATCTCTTGTAAGGTGTTCTCCCAACTCATCAGGCATTATAGATGACGACTCAGAGCTGTTATCTTATATATATATATATATATATATATATATATATATATATATATATATATATATATACACATTTTTACATTCATGTTGAACATTTGTAGGCCTATGACTAGGAGCAGATTTTAAAACACAAGTACTGGTGCTTTGAAGGTCTGTCAGATATGCAAAACCTCCCAGATGGAGTTAAGATGCACCAATGGGGATGTGTGTGCAGTCTCGCTAGTGTCATTATGTTGTGATTGGCACGACCGCACAAATGGATGCATTACAGTAAGAGTACAGGGGAGTGGAAGAGAGAGAGAGAGAGATTCTTTCCTCAACACTCAATCATCAAAACCTCCCTCCAAATAGCACTCTCAGTCAATGAGAGAGAAACAAAAAAAAAAAAAAGTCTAAGCACAAAACAGAGAGAGGTTGCTTACATTAGGACTAAATTAAAACTCCAAATTAGAGTAGCAAGTGGAGAAAGTGCTTCATTTGGCAAGATGGAATAAAGCGTATGCAAGAGAGAGAGGAACAGAGAAGAAATAAAGATTAAAGGGGTCGAGGAGGAGTAGAAGAAATTAAATAAAAACCCTTAGAGGGGACTTGGCTGCGATGTTATTGGTTTTTCTGCTGCTTTTTCTATTGTAACTGGACAAAAGAGAAAGCTAATGACACAGACTGTTACCCTTAGTCCACTCAGCCCACCTCGAATGCAATTATATAAGCACTGCAGTAACAACCTTTAGACTTCACATGCAGATACTGTATGCTCTACATGACCCTTAAAAGAAAATCTACCAAAATTTTAACACACACACAAAAACATGTTGTTTTTCCATGTTTTATAGTGACTTTCCATGGAC
Source organism: Megalobrama amblycephala (assembly GCF_018812025.1). Classification (NCBI taxonomy): domain Eukaryota; kingdom Metazoa; phylum Chordata; class Actinopteri; order Cypriniformes; family Xenocyprididae; genus Megalobrama; species Megalobrama amblycephala. Next base: position 10,448,980 of record NC_063052.1, read on the forward strand.
ATTTGCTGCGTCCAAATACGCATAGGAACTACATTTGATTTGAAACTTTTTGCCACCACTAAAAACTATGTTCTATATAGTTTGAATATGTGTAGTATGAATGAAATCCGGATGTACTTCATCCACCATGTTGTCATTGTCATGTGACCTACGCTTCACCTCCATTCACAAATCCTCTCCCCCATGGGATAGTAAAGTATCTATCGAATACATACTTCAGAATCATGGCAGAAGTAGTAGTACAGTAGGTCATCTGGGCATTTTTCACCAACTGTTTTATGAATACTATAAATTTGGACATACTACTCGGCTCACATACTGTTTTTCACCTACTATATATATATATATATATATATATATATATATATATATATATATATATATATATATATATATATATATATATATATATATATGGAAGTAGGCATATTTGAACTCAGCGATAATGATTTTTACACTGTACATACACTAGGTTAAAAACAACCCAAGTTGGGTTGAAACTGGACAATACCAGCGATTGGGTTGTTTCAACCCAGCAGTTGAATGTTAAATGTAAAAAATGTTAAGTTAAATATTTGCCCAACGTGCTGGCAATTTAACTCAACTATTGTTTAAAATTTACTATATGACTGGCTTAAAATGAACTCAAAAAAGGTTGGAAATTAAAAATCAGACACATAATTACTATAGGCAACAATAATAATCAAAAGATGAACATTTATTAATAAGCAATTTAATAAATGTTTATTGTTTAATTATTATTCATGAAATATTAATAAATGTTAATTTCCAACATACTTTGGGTTCATTTTAAGCAAGCAATACAGTCATTTTAAACAATAGTTGACACAACCGCTGGGTTAAAACAACCCAATCACTGGGTTTGTCCATTTTTTTTTAACCCAACTTGGGTTGTTTTTTAACCCAGCATTTTTTTGAGTCCCATTTATTCTATCCCCTAACCCCTATGCCTACTCATCACAGAAAACTTGCATCTGCATTTTTAAACTTTCAAAAAAAAATAATTCTTAATGATTTAGAAGCCGTTTTCCTCATGGGCAGGGCCGTCCTTAGGGCGGTGCAACTGGTGCGACCGCACTGGGCCCCGCGGCGAATGAGAATGGGCTGAGGGGGACATGTTTATAAATGAAAAAACGTTTATAACGCTACTGTGCCTATGCAGCATAAAATGCCTTGCTGCCTGATATCTCGATAAAATGTGCATGTGGTTCATTTTTTTCAGCTTATGAGTCATTTCTACAGAGTAATAAGCATTGCACTCATTAAATATTTGCTTGCTTTTCTCTAAAGCTCTCTTGAAATTTGTTTTAGATCATTAGATGTGACATTATGGTGCCCTGGAACCATGTTTGAAACCTTAGGAGGTGCCTTGATACACAAAACACTGCCTATTTAGTTATTTACTGACTGGGCAGTGAGGCAGCAAAGCAGCTACCTTGGGTTTCGGACACAGCGACAGTATGAGTCAGAATGAAATTTCCCGTCTCAGAAAGCACTATATGCAATAGCGGCCCACCTCGCTGCCATGCGTCTTTGATCTGCTGTAGGAGTAATTATTTATATTGCTTTGTTGGTTCATTCATTTCTTCTCTAAACAGCAGGCACCTTCCCTCTCTCTCTCTTTGTCTGACAGTGTAATGTGGTTCTGGGTGCTGCTGACGCTGCAGGTATGTGTTGTATATTTGATCTGCTGTAGGAGACAAGGAGATCAGATCAATGGCTGCTGCATCATCCAGACAACAGCTCAGCAGCATTCAAATGAGAAGACCCACAGAGATGGTGAGGAAAGGAACAGGGATAGACACGGAAAGAAAGTGGGAGAAAGCACACAATGAGTACAGATTCTGCTAAAAGTTTGCAAACTTTCTGCATCTGTTCCAAATAAATTGACGTTTACATGTTGCTCAGCTTAAGCAATCAAAGCATAATACGTTTGCATTTATTACTGGTTTTAAATTTGGCCAAACTACTGTAGGCATTTTAAAAACCAAAAACCTGTCAACCTTTTTGGTAAAGCTGGTTGACAAAGGTAGTGTTTCTGTTCAAGCTAGTTAGGATACCTGGTGGAGACAGCAGCATTCAAAAGTACGGTGAAGCACCGTGAAGTCTCTGAAGGCCAAAATGGCTGTGTATGCATGGGGAAAACACACATTGCTTGCTGCTGTCAAGGGCTTGTGCATCTCTTGATGGACCTACATGAATGTAGTGAGAGCAGATGCAGTGCCCTCTGCCCTTTCCATCTCTACTACACTGACATCCTGCAGAAAGATGTTTCACTCCCCTCTCATCACTTCACAGGTCACCTCACCAGGGCCACAGGTCATCATAAGTTGTCATGGTCAAGAAGATATGCAAGACTTGTCAGAGTTCAAGCTTCACATCAAAAACATGTGCAGTGCTTGAGAGGCTGACCTCGGAGCAGAATAATTGATGTCAGATCACTCAAGAGAGCCTTTCCAAAAGCAAACACTGAAAACGTATCATGAAACTTTCACCTATAAATCATGACAAGAGATATCAAGTGAGTGCTCTCAAACTTCATCTATCATGAGCACAGTTACCATAAACAAAGATGATGCATCATGACTCAGGATAAATCTAGAGATATGAACAATATCAGAGTAAACACAACATTAAACACACCAAAAAGATGTGTACTATTTTGCAACGTTCAGTACCATGCTAAAGTCATGGCCTAGCAGTTAGCGTGTATGCTAATACTTGAAGAAAGCTATCCATTGGCTTTCACATTTTTAACAGCAGTTGCTCACATAGTGCAGGATTTACAATTTTAAAAATTGTAAAAAGATTTAAAATCTGCCATCTTTGCTCACTTTTTGAGCAAAACACCTGAACAGTAGGGGTGTAACGATACGCTCAGCTCACGATACGGTACGTATCCCGATACGGAGTTCACGATACGATACGTATCACGATATTTTGAACAAAATGAAACTGAAATTCAAATAAGATTTATTTAAAAAACATTAACAAATTTCAATAATTTTCCTTGTTGTACATACAAGATCACATTTCAAGGTTTAATAAAAACCTAGTCTATTCAAATTAACAGCTGAATAGGTCTGTCTGTCACTGAAAAAAAAAATGTTAAAATTAACATGAACTTAGAATTAAGAATCCTAAGAGACCGTTCACATATCGCTTCTAAAAACGCGTGGAAGGCGCGGCCACACCGCTTCTCCTCTAAAGCGATTGCGTTCCTGTGGCGTTGGTCGTTGCTATGCAACCATGAACCGCGCTCGCCAAGAGGATCAGGAAGTTTCAGCAAAGGATAAATTGATTTCTAGCCCTTGCATTAGCTTTACTAGTAGATATAATAACACCTTGTACTGATCAGCTGTTCGGCTGAGATTTTGATATTTTGTTACGGAAAGGCCATAGCTGATCGGTTGGTTCTTGTCACATGACCTGCGGTGCGCTTGCGGCATTCTGAAAAGTTGAGAATTTTTCATCTCGATCCGTCTGGAAAACGCACCCCATGCGCGTCACGACCGCGTTGCTTCCATTGTGAGCGCGCATGCCACATGGCTACATTTGAAATAACTGACTTGCACGCGGAAAAGACGCAATATGTGAACTGCCCCACAGAACTTCTTAAAGCAAAGCATTTTTTTTTGCTTTTCTGTGAGCACAGCTGTTGCTGTGGCACTGCGGTGAAAGAAAGCACGACTTTTCTCACGCGACCAAGCAATAGACTGACGCGAGAAACGTTTAAACCTGCTTGCAAGATTCGATGTGTGCGCGAAACACTTACTGAACTAGAGAGCTGATTGAGACACACCCTTATATGCGGTGACAACCCGGCTTCTCTCACTGCCACCTCCATGTTGCAGAGTAGGTCACGTCGGCAGCTCAACTAATAAGATTAGACGTCATATCGTAAAAGTATCGGCATCACTCTACGATGCATATCGTAACATTTTTGCATCGCGAAATATCGTACTGCGATATATCGTTACACCCCTACTGAACAGTAAATGTCATGTGACTAATCATACTGAAGCTGCAGAAAAAATGTTAAATAAAAAAATACTTTACAATAAGGTTCATTAATTAACATTAGTTAACTACATTAGTTAACAAGAAATAATAATAATCTGCACTTATACAGCCTTTATTAATCTCTGTTAATGTTAATTTCAGCATTTACTAATACATTATTAAAATCTTGTTAACATTAGTTAATGCACTGTGAACAAACATGAACAAAAAATGAACAACTGTATTTTCACTAACGCTAATACTAACACTAACAAAGATTAGTAAATACAGTAACAAATGTATTGCTCATGGTTAGTTCATGTTAGTTTATATATATATATATATATATATATATATATATATATATATATATATATATGAAGAGTTTGGTTCCAAAACGCAATAACTCCATTTTGATTATTTTGAGTAAAAAGGTGTTTTCTTTACCAAGTAAAGAATTTTCTGTTTCAAACTTTCAGATATCAGATGGTTTCAGGTTGCAGATCTATATAGATCCTGGACTTACCAAAGTAATATTTGTCAAAATACTTCTGTAGTTTCCCATAATTTCCTGTCATCTTTCTACTGTTAGCAAATTGTCCCATATGTATATAAAATCATCCAATCACATTGAGATCTTTTCTTCTCTCCAATGTCTCTCCTCAGTCTCAGATGTTTCCTGAATGTGTTAAAGACAAAGAAAAACCTGTCAAGACTCTTCTATCTTATTCTGACAGCCTTATAATCCTTCTGCTGTCGCTCATAGGTCTGGACACCATGGGCTTTTGATGCTAATATTTTCTTTCTTCTTCAATCGTTGCATGCTGTTGTGGACTGACAGATGTTTGCTAACAAAGACTGGCAGAAAAAATTGGCTGAAAATCCCAGTGCACTCTCATGTGTATGTGTGTGTGCATGGAAGTTCTTGGATGCATGCATTCCTAAGATTTGAGAAGAAAAAAAAAGGTCCCTTGTTAATTCATAAAGATTAAACAGAAGTCTATAACCCAATCTGGTATACTACGCAATCCGGTATAGCTCAACCACAACAGATCAGACGTAGCCCTTCTGACTCACTTGTACAATTACTCCTCTAGCCTAACACTCCTTCCAACCGTAAAGAGACTCATCGCTCAATCCAGACTCATGGATATTGAGGCAGAAAAACTAAATGTTCACTCTTGATTCATTCTTGACCCTTCATCAGTTATTTAGGACAGCAAAGGGTGAAAGAAACAACTCGCTAGAAAAGAGACTCATGAATCTGCAGAGTTGCGAATGAAAACACAGACTCGGCTCAGACCCACACTAAGACATCTTTGTGAACTCTCTATTATCAAAAAGCTTTCCTTGACATTCACACCAGTTCATCACTCCTGATTGGCCGACATCCAGCTCAGGAGGTTATGCCAGCTCCGGCTGTTCACAGTAAGACGAAACAGCGGGGTTTGACTGGAGAACATGCTCATCTTTCACAGGCTTCTTGTGTGTGTGTGACATTCATACCTCTTCTCGATGTGTCGCCACGAGGTTGAATAACCTGATCAGCACCTTCACCAAGAACAACACTCCAGGCTTAATTAGATCTCTTTGACAGAGATACAGCACTTGCTGAGTTGAGACATAAAATGTCATGAAGACTTGCATCAAGTTAAGCCAATTTTTAATTAGTTTATCAAATTATACCCCAGAAAAATACTGAATAAAAGTATTTGCATTTATATTGCATATATGCATAGTATATTGCATAGTATTTATACTGCATGTCCCTGAACCTAAACCTAGGAAACAAAGACAATTTGGGTGAAAGTACAGATGTAGTGCACTTGAACATGCACAAAAATCGCATGCTTTATTCAGTCTTTTTCAGTTCCTCAAAAACTTTGCCAACAATGAAGCGGCTCCCATGAACAAAGACAAAGCACAGCGCCTCAGTACAATCTGGAGATATGAACTATATCAGAGTGAACAAAAAAATTAAGCCAACCAGAAAATATTGTTGTAACATTTAGTCACATGCTGTAGTCGTCACCTTTGCGTGCTAATACCTAAAGCTATCCGTTAGCATTCCATTTAAGCCCTTTACGTCAACATCAATTTATATCAGGAGTGCAAAACAATCAGTCTGTATTCTTTTACATTTTGAATGGAATAAAAACATGTACATTTATTCATTCATGTCTGCTCTGGTATGTTCACATACATGCACTAGACAGCATGTGTTAGGGCTCTTAGTCCAAAAGTGCGCATATTTGGAGAAATATTGATTTATTCTCACGTGTGCAAAATATTTCATCATACAGAATATAATTTCTATTAATTTCTAACTGAATTATGCAACCTGAAGAGCTGAAAGAGCATACACAATGTGCTCAGTCTCTCCTCTTCCTGATTTGGGTCAGTTATGACTCATCGAGCTCTCATTCGCCCTACAGCTGTCAATCATAATACGTGACCATCATTCCTGCCTTTCTGGATGGCGCTGCCCTGTACACTTCCTCATTCTGAGCTCCATGGTTTAAAGTGAGTTTTGAGTAAAAGCATAATATTAATCTTTTAAATTGTTTTATTATTATTATTATTTATTTATTTATTTCTCAGGAATGCTATATTTGTTCAGTTCTAAGCTGTAAGCTATTTATTTGAAGCAGCCTTAACACAAAAAACCCTAAAACCCAATACGACTAAAAATTATTTAAACAGATTTACAGCTAAAAAAGTGAATATAAGAGAATATAAGCCCCATTAATACCCATTATAAGCGACTCCCTCTAGCCTTTTTTTTTTTTTTTAAAGAAATAAAGGTCATTTTTTGTGGTAATTGGCATTATGCTACAAAGGCTGTCAATTAAGCTTAACATGTATTGAATGCAGAATATTCATTTAAGATCGGCAATGCAAATATGAATACATAGAAATTGTCCAGCACAATCCAGTTTATCAAATTATACCTCAGAAAAGTACTGAATAAAAGTCCCTGAACAACAGTGAGAAACAATGGCACTTCAGGTATAGGTTGATGTAGAAGTAGTTTCTTTGTCCCCTCATTTTCAATTCCCAAAGGTGAAGCAAAGTCATCAAATTCCCAGTCAGAACTTATATTGAAACAGAACAGCTTATATTTTCAAGGTTGCTTGAGAGCCAACAGCAAGGGTGATCCATCAACTCGGAGAGTGAAAGATGGATACCAAAACGAAAAAGAGTAGAGCAGCTGGGCTGTGAGAGGCACGCAGGTGACCTCTGGTTGAATTTACAGCAGTACTTCAATCCATAAGTGTGTACCGATCTAGACAGGAGATAAAGCAGGGTGAGCCTTTGAGGGGTGGTGTTCCACCATGTTGCAAGGATCGTATTGATGTGGCCCTGTCCCTGGCTCATTCACACATATAAAGAGCTCTTCAGACATAATGCTCACCATTGATGCCCGAACCCCTTTACAGGTGGCCGGTTAATCCAGCGAGCGCTGATAATTATATCTGCCCCGCATTTCACAACTCTGTTATGACAAAAGTGAGATTGGAGAACCAGACTCTCAATATCTCTCTTTCCCTCACAACATGTTCGGGCAACGAAAACAGTGGCCTCTGTGGGCAACAAATAAGTGAAAGGAAATGGGTGCCCATTTGCCGTGCCACCTGCAAGCATTTAAATTGGATATTACTGGAGGCGAGTGTATCGTGTAGCCTCGTACTGAGAGTGACAGGGACAGGCTAGGCTTTAATATGGCGGTCCTGGGTTATTTTCCAATAATGGAGCCTTTGTCTGCGGGCCATCGTTCAACCGCTAGATGCTGAGATTCAGAGAGCAGAGCATCTCACCTGAGTAGTGACAAAAACAATTGGGTTGTGCGAATCTGTGGCAGCTCTCTTTCTCTCTTCCTGAAGCCCCTGGGCATATAAACAGTGTGATAATTAGCGATGACATTAAGAACTTAATGCGCATTTGTGGAGATTAAATCAATTAATTTAAATACGATAGTAATGGGTTCATTTTGTCCTGTGTGTGTGCATTTTCACATCTTTCTAACTCTTCTAACACACTCTGGTGATGTTAGACAGTGTATTTGTGTGTGTAGTTAGCAACACTTAGGGACTGGATTCAGCTAAATTTGACAAAAAGTACTTTTGTGAGAGTCCTTTTAAATCTAAAAACACAGGAAATTCTCATTTATGGCTAGGTTTAAAGGATTAGTTCATTTGAGTATTAAAATTTCCAAGATGTTTATGTCTTTCTTTCTTCAGTCGAAAAGAAATTAAGGTTTTTGAGGAAAACATTCCAGGATTTTTCTGTGGACTTCACCAGGTTCAACGGGTTGAAGGTCCAAATTGCAGTTTAAATGCAGCTTCAAAGGGCTCTACACAATCCCAGACGTGGAATTAGGGTCTTATCTAGCAAAACGATTGGTCATTTTTGTAAAAAATAAAAATAAAAATAACAATAAATAAAAATGTATATACTTTTTAACCACAAATCCTCATCTTGCACTAGTTCTATGATGAGCCACGCATTACATAATCGCGTTGGAAAGCTGACGTAGGCGGAAGTACCGTGGTAGGGCAAAAAACATCTAATTTTTTCCTTCAAACTTCAAAATCATCCAACATGTAAAAGGCGTTTGTCTTAGTCTTTGCATGTTCGCTTTGTAGACATCAGTACTTCTGCCTACATCGCACGTGACCTTTCCAACGTGATTATGTAATGCAGGGCGCATCACAGAGCAATGCAAGATGAGCATTTATGGTTAAAAAGTATATGAATTTTTATTTTTGTTTGGAAAATTATATTGTTTCGCTAGACCCTTATTCCTCGTCTGGGATCATGTAGAGCCCTTTGAAGGTGCATTTAAACTTCAATTTGGAACTTTAACCCACTATATGGAGAAACATCCTGGAATGATTTCCTCAAAAACCTTAATTTATTTTCGTCTGAAGAAAGAAAGACATAAATATCTTGGATGACATGGGGGTAAGTAAATTATCAGGAAATTTTAATTCTGAAATTAACTAATCCTGTAAAGGAATGTTAAATTTCAAAAACGAGAATGCAGACATCATTTACTCAATCTCATGTCATTCTTTCTTCTGTGGAACACAAAAGATTGTGCAGCATTTTGAAAAAATGTCTTTTTTTCCCCCTTCTATATAATGAAAGTCAATAGGGTCCAATGTTGTATTGGTCCCCCTTTACTTCCACTGTATGAAACAGTTCTAAGATTCTTCAAAGTATCTTTTGAGTTACACAGGAAGGTATTTATATACACTGCCTGGCCAAAAAAAGACACTGTTTGGATTTAAATAGGCAAATGCTTAAGAGTCTATGATTGGCAGTGATTATTATGTTTCTAGCATGCTATATGTTTGGCAACAGTTCTAACCCTAGCTGATGGAGTGTGTAGCTTTTCATTTCTTAAACAACCATGTAACAACATCTATGGCCATATTCCAGGATGACAAAGCCAAGATTCATCAGGCTCAAATTGTGAAAGAATGGTTGGGAGAGAGCATGAAGACCCTGATGAATTGGCACCTCTGCGTCCAGACGTTAAATTCACTGAAAGTCTTTGGGATGTGCTGGAGGAGACTTTACAGAGTGCTCACCTCTTGCATTGTCAATACAAGACCTTGACCAAAAAATTATACACCTCTTAATGGAAATAAAATCACAACATTTATTTCCATCAAGAGGTGCATCAATTTTTGGTGCATATTATTAAATATTATTTTATTAAATGTATCTAAAAATATTCTGGGGGCCATGAAAGTTTTGCGAAAATGATCAAAACTAATAGCGCTTGTGGGTAAAGAGTTATACTATTATAGTATATAAAGAATATATTGTTTACCAGTCAAGAGCACACAAATGTACTGGACAAAAAGCTTGAGCTAAACAGTTAGGGCGTGAAAAATTGCCTTCAAAATGTGAATCGACCAAGACAAAACATAAGGAGGCTCATATATGCCTGGGTCAAACCTCCAACTGGTCAGAAAGCAAACAAGTACACATTGAGAGCACAGCCATTGATTAAGACCTGGAGAGTAAAAGTACAGAAGTAGGCGCTGTAAACTAGACACACATAGGGAAAATGCTTTTAATTCAAAGCCAAACAGCTGAAAAGAGCTCGGATTCCACACTCTCTGTTTAGCTATTGACCCTCAATCTGAAGTGCTATACCAGCAGCCTGAGAAAACCAATAAATACAGCCTCAGACAGAACCATGGATACAAACAACATTGTTTTAATGCTTCCTTGCTTTCAGGAATGATAGATAAATGCATAAAACCAACAGATACAGAGACAAAACAGATAAAGAACTCTAATGTCAGCCTCACTTTTTGGGGGATAATAAACGTTATATTTTAATAGCTTAATTTTTACGTGGTCACAGTGCGAAAAAAAAAAAAATCAGCATTGAGACAAAGCAGAAAACCTCAAAGCAGATCAGAATAAACGAGTGCAATCGGTTAGTGTTAATCCTTTGAAAATATCACTTGTTTTTAGAGCTATACGACATTCAAATTTTTTTTTAAGTTAATGTAATTTAAGTTTAAATGACTTGCACAGCCAAGTCTACTTGAAAATTTAAGGCAGAAACTGAACTTTAAGTTGAAACAGGTGGATTTAACAGATAATCAATTAATTTGAGAGTCCAAATTGTATTTTCTGTATTTTATTTTAAAATCATGCTATTTCAAATGCTGCCCAATTTTGTTCACCAAATAATGTGTGAATTGAAGGCTATGAAAACAAATATAAAAAATGCCAATTGCCACATTCCACCATAGTTTCTGCTTCCCAATACTCCAATTTCTAGTTGAAAATTACAAGTCATGCTAAATGGATCTGATGTGCAATAATCTCAAACTGTTGAATAATTATATTTAAAAAAAAAAAAAAAAATTACCTGCATATAGGCACACATTAGGCATAGGAAACCACTGAGAGACAAAGGCTTCATTTTAAGTCCACAAAATACCTGGTAATGTTCTCTCTGATGACCTATTATTTTGTTCTCTGCACTTAAGCTCAGAGATGTAACTTTTCTGTACATAACCTTTAAACAAACCACTACTAAAATGATAATGATTATGCAAAAATGATAGATTATGCTCTCAAGAAACATGTCATTAAGGGTTTGGGGTGATATTTATTTTCTAAAAGCATAAGTCATCAAGCGCACTTGACACTGCAATGATTTTCGGCAGCAGCAAATGAAATAGAGTCAAGGCTACATTTGTAAGCTCAGGAGAACTTAAAGTGAAACACACTGAAAATGCAATTAAACACTTTCGTATCATGACAAATGTATTGCATCAATGAGCTGAAAGGGCACATGTTCCTTTAAAAGACAGAGCTGCCTTCATGTTGACCTGGGGTTTGACCTGGAATGTATAGAGCTTGCCCTCTCACTGACTCTGACAGTCAGTGGCTCACTGCTGGGCCTGTGGGAGGTCAAGAGGTCAGAGTGAGGTGGACGTTCCCTCGCTCCCTCACAGATCAGCTCCAGCAGCTGCTCGGACTCTCTGAGCAGGCGAACACTCTCTGTAATTGACTTCCCTGCAGTCTTCTCCTGTCAAACAAATAGCCTGACCATTGCTACCCCAGAGAGCTCTTCTGTGTCATAATCGATGGCGCTAGCGTTGCATTAGTCCATCTCCTCTCCACTCTGCCTCTGCAGCAGGGTGTTTAACTGCAGAGTCCACTGACTGTTTCATGACACATAAACACACACACACACACACACACACCGAGAGCTGTCACAAAACCACTGTCAGCACTGATAGGCAATAGAGAATGAGCATAAATGCAAACACAAGTTAAATCGACCAGATTGCAAACAAATGCAAACAATTTTATAAGAATTTGTAAGATCCTAGGCTTGCATTAACCATGAGACAACATCTAAAAAAATGACCCTGCTGACTTAAATGCCTGCTTTTATTGGGTTAGTTGACTCAAAAATGAAATTTTTGTCATCAATTACACACCCTCACGTCATTCCACATCCGTAAGACCTTAGGAACTCAAATTAAGATATTTTTGATGAAATCTAAGAGGTTTTTTTTTTTTTTATATTCCCTGATATAAAGCAACATAATTACCACATTCAAGGTTCAGAAAAGTAAAGACATTGTTAAAATATTCCGTGTAACCACAGTGGTTCAACCTTAATGTTATAAAGCGACGAGAATACTTTTTGTGCACAAAAACAAAACAAAAATAATGACTTTATTCAACAAATTCGTCTCTTCCCTGTCATTCTCCTATGCTGTTTTCGTCTAGCACTTACAGGGAAGAGACGAATTTGTTGAACAAAGTCACCGTTTTTTTGTTTTTTTTGTGCACAAAAAGTATTCTCATCCCTTCAAAACATTAAGGATGAACCACTGTAGTCATGTTGACTATTTTAATGTCGTTACTACCTTTCTGGACCTTGATGTGGTAATTATGTCGCTTTCTATGAGGGACAAAAAAAAAAATCTTTCGGATTTCATTAAAAAAATCTTAATTTGTGTTCCAAAGATGAATGAAGGTCTTACGGGTTTGGAATTGAAATTTAATTTTTGGGTGAACTAACCTTTTAAATATTATGAGATCATTTGACTGGTCCTCACCATTTAAACAGATTTATAAATTGGCCAAAACATGTTTTTATTTATATCTAGTGTTTTCTACATGTTTATGTGATGGGTAGGTTTAGGGGTAAGGGTTGGGTTAGGGCTCGTTCACACAGAATGCATTTTTGCTTCGAAAAACGTGAGATGCGGGCAGTGGAATGGGGAAAAAACGAAAGGTCTCGGGACGTGTTTTTTTAAACTGATTTTAACTTGAGCGCCGTGTTTTTTAGAACACAGTGTCATGCACGAAACACTGCAAAATATGCAAGACGCGAGTGCAACGGTCACAGACGTCCATCTAGTGTGTGTTTACATAGAAAAACAATGGAAAAGTAGCCCATTGGAATGGAAAAATGTGTTCTGTGTGAACGGCCCCTTAGGCGATAGAAAATATCACTAACCTGATATAAAAATCAATGGCAGCCTATGCTATGTCCTCACTAATGGAACAATATAGTGTGGACAACTATAGTGAAACAAATGTGTGTCGTGTGATAACACACACACACATACACACACACATACACACATTTAATTTATTATGCTTGAATACTATTATAGACCTTAAAGGAGGCAGACAACCCCAAACAACTCTATAAAAGGCCCCTGTGATCGTCTATGAAGCATTCAGCCGTTGAAGCCTACTTCATATTCATATCATATCCAATCCAACACATCTTGGGTGAGCCCTCATGAATATGCACGCTCATTCTCTAATCCCACCTTTCTCTCCTCTTTTATGAAAAAGGCCTGGAGAGAGCTGCGTGAATTAATTGCAGGGAAGCCGGTGAAGACAGAATCAGATCCAATTAAAAGCGTGATGAAACACATGTGGCAAACGGACAGATATGTCCCGTCTGCTGAACAAAAACAACAACAGGCCCGTTGATTGAAATGGCAAAGCTTCAAACTCACGGGCCCTCCCGATAGACGGCGTTGAACGCTTCCTGATAAATGAAGAGTTACACATCTCACCTCAGGTTACTCAGGTTAAGGGCATACTACATACGGCTGGGTTAGAACAGTATTAAGTATTAAGTGCCCCTATAATGCTATTTTAAATATTCCTTATTTTGTTTTTGGAGGTTTCCTACAATAGGTTGAGGGTCAAAAAACACTTTGGTTTTCTTATAATATACATTGCAGCATCACCTCTTTTCTCACAGTGTCAGAAACTGTTCAATAAAGGACCGTTTTTTAATTTCTCTAAACCTCTCCTTTCCAAAAGCCTACTCTGGTCTGATTGGTCAATCTATTGTGATTGATCTACCCCTTACATAGCATGACGAAAACGAACGTCCATTACTGTATCTGAATTTCAGGTTCCCTTTCAGTCGGTCACGTTCGACGTACGTCAGTAGTGACCGACGAATTGGGATATCGCTAGAGAGCCCTATCAGCTTCGAGTGAACTAAAACAAGCCAATGGAATTGGCGTGCGATATTTGCATAATGCGCACCGCCTCCGACAGGTGTATATAAATAGGAAGCAGATGCAATCGCACTCTGTCTTTCGCTTCGGAGCCAACAGTTGGTGTCCAGCTTCAGACTTCACAAGAGTGAAACTAAACAGCCTTGGAGATTCAGCGTCTGTTTGTGTTGGCATTAAGGCACAACAGCGAGGTCGCGAGCTTCCCGGGGAGCCTGAGCTTAAGCTCTCAACTGCTGTTTTAACAGCAACTGAATTCCCATATCAAACGCAGTTGTCTGTTGCGATTTGGGCTGGTTCCTCCCGGTGTGTTCGGGGAGTGGTGTACCTGAACACATCGCGTCACTCCCTGTGTGCTTCAGCACGAGAGAGCTGACTCTTCCCCTTCTAAAAGAGCTTCACAGACAGACACTGCGTCTTTTTCAAGACGTCATTCTGTCTGTGCGTTTCTGGAGGCGGTCGTTTCCTATCCTCACTGACGGCCACAATCACTTTCTCTCATGTCTGCTTAGCGTGCTGAGACTGTGTTTGTGGGTGGTTCATATTCTCTTATGAGAATATGCCCACGTCGGCGCGTTGTTTGTCTCGCCTTTCTCGTAAGGGCTTGAGCGTTCAGCGCGCCGTGTGCCGTCGAGCTGCCGGCTGACAGCGCGCATGGAAACTCTGCGCGTCGTCTGGCGCTCTAGATGCACGGTCGAGACTCGAGTGCCTTTAATGAGGTGGAGTCCCCTCACTTATTCCCCGATCTAGTTTATTTTTCTGAATAAGAAAAATACTACTTTGGTTAATAAGCCTGGGTGACCAGAGGGTCACAGTGGGGCTATACCCGCCGAGCCATTCTCCGTGGGCCCCCCACTCCTCTAGTGCATCGCAAACATGTTGTGACTATGTCCGTGGGTGGTTCATGTTTAATAAAACATGGCCACGTCGGCGCCCAGTGTGCCGTGTGTCGTCCAGTTGGACGGCCACGTTCACTGTCCAACATGGCTGGTAGCTTCTGCTTGGATTGCTGGTCCTTCTCATGAGGGACCTAGCGTCTTAGTCGGAGCTCCAGCAGAGGATCAGATGTCGACTGCTACATTGGAGAGAGTATTGTTGGGCTCTGAAAATGAAGATGATGCTGAGCGTCCCACAGTCGTGATGTGCTCATGCTGAATCAGATTCAGACTTGACAACCATGCTTTCCCGGGCCCCTGGGGGCGTTGTGTGACGCGCACTCGCCTTGCCCCGCCCCCTGTGCCCGGACGTGCATGGAAAAACTTGGCAGTTTTGTAGCCTCTTTGGTGTTAAATATGGAACGCCAAGGGGGCCATAATCTGCTTTACAAGTTTTTTCTCTCTCACTACCCTTTAGGGTGGGGTCGCAGTGCTACGGGCACACCACCTCTGCCCTGCATGGGTCTTGGCCCCCGGCAAGTCCGTGGTAGGCCAAAGCACTCATTGCATGTGGGTAGTTCTGAATCAGGGTCGAGCTACGCATGATACAGGTCATAGCGCAGGCCTCTGGCCAGACAATGTCCACCATGGTGGTCCGGAAACACCCCTGGCTGGTCTTGCTGGGATGTGTCATCGTCAAGTACACTTTCTCGATGTGCTCATCTCACAAGCTGGCCTAAAACCCAGCCCGCTCTCCCCGCAGCCAACCCAGTTGGTTAGCAGGAGGCGGTCCTGGGGATATGGTGACCTGCAGCTGAAGTAAACAGTTCTTTCCCCGGAGGAGGGCCGGGTGGAGATTTCTGGTCTGTTCCGCCGCTGGCTCTCCGGAGTCCAGCGGTACCCATGAATAGAACTGTTATCTGATCCTCCAGGTCCCAAGAGGGTGTGGCTGGTAGTGTGCAAGGCCCCCCCTTGCCACTCTCAGCCCTCTCTCACTTCACCAGCAGGTTCCAGTGTGGTGGTTCAGGCCGCACCCCATGTGCCGTCTCCCATTCACACTGCTACCTCGCAGAGTCTGACCACACTCCAGGCCGCTCCCATGCCGTCCGAGTCGGGTCCCCGTACTCTGCTTGTGGCTGTCAGCGTGCGAGGCCCTGCCTTGTCACGCGCAGCCCCCCCTCACATCGCCAGCAGGTGGCAGTGTGATGGTGCAGGCCACGCCCCGTGCGCCGTCTCCCATACGCACTGCTGCCTCGCAGAGTCTGACCACACTCCGGGCCGCTCCCATGCCGTCCGAGTCGGGTCCCCGTACTCTGCCTCGCTGCCCCAGCCCCGGTGTGTCTGTGGTGCCTTTGGTCCCGCTGGCTCGGTGTCTGGAAGCGTGGATAGTGCTCCCCAGCCTGTCCAGCTGGCTCATTCGTACCATCAGACTCGGCTATGCGATTCAGTTCGCCCGGCGTCCCCCGGTTTTCAGGGGTGTCCACTACACTCAGGTGTCACTGGACAACGCACCTGTTCTCCGGGCGGAGATTGCTGTCCTCCTGGCGAAGGATGCAATCGAGCCGGTCCCTCCAGCCAATATGAAGTCGGGGTTTTACAGCCCCCTACTTCATTGTACCAAAAAGGACGGTGGGCTATGGCCAATCCTGGATCTGTGCGTCTTGAACCGGTACCTTTACAAGTTGCCGTTCAAGATGCGCAGAAGCGTGTTTTCGAATGCGTCCGTCCCCGGGATTGGTTTGCAGCGATCGACCTGAAGGACGCGTACTTTCATGTCTCGATTCTGCCTCGCCACAGACCCTTTCTACGGTTTGCGTTCGAGGGTCGAGCATATCAGTACAAAGTCCTACCCTTCGGGCTGGCCCTGTCGCCCCGCGTCTTCACGAAGGATGCGGAGGCGGCCATTGTTCCCCTCAAGGAACAAGGCGTTCGTATTCTCAACTACCTCGACGACTGGTTGATCCTGGCCAGCTCGCGAGCGCAGTTGTGCGAACACAGGGATATGGTTTTAGCTCACCTCAGCCGGTTGGGGCTTCGGGTCAACTGGGACAAGAGCAACTCTCCCCCGGGCAGAGGATCTCTTGTCTCGGTCTCGAGCTAGACTCGGTCGCCCGGACTGCGCGCCTCGGAAACGCATCCAGTCGGTGTTGACCTGCCTGAGCACGCTCAAGCGCAGGACAGCGGCCCCACTGAAAGTATTTCAGAGGCTCCTGGGGCATATGGCATCTGCAGCCGCGCTAACGCCGCTCGGATTGCTCCATATGAGGCCGCTTCAACACTGGCTCCGCGGCCGGGTCCCGAGATGGGCGTGGCAGCGCGGCACGCTCCGTGTCCCCGTGACACCGAGCTGCCGTCGCACCCTCATCCGGTGGTCGGATCCTTCGTTCCTGCGGGCCGGAGTACCCCTCGAACAAGTGTCCAGGCATGCTGTGGTCTCCTCAGACGCCTCTGCCACGGGATGGGGGGCCACATACAACGGGCATGCAGTGTCGGGTCTTTGGACGGGGCCTCAGCTGCATTGGCATATCAATTGCCTGGAGTTGCTAGCAGTACGTCTTGCACTGGGCCGCTTCAAGGAGCTGCTGTCAGACAAGCACGTACTGGTCCGCTCGGACAGCACTGCGGCCGTTGCGTACATCAACCATCAAGGTGGTCTACGCTCCCGTCGCATGTCGCAACTCGCCCGCCATCTCTTGTTGTGGAGTCAGAAGCATCTGAGGTCCCTTCGGGCCACTCATGTCCCAGGTGTGCTCAACCGTGCAGCCGACGAGCTGTCACGGCAGCCTCCACTTGCGGGCGAGTGGCGGCTCCACCCCCGGCGGTTCAGCTGATTTGGCAGCATTCGGCGAGGCCCAGGTAGACCTGTTTGCCTCCCCAGAAACTGCCTACTGCCAGTGGTTCTATTCCCTGACCGGCGGCACGCTCTGCACGGATGCCCAGGCACACAGCTGGCCCCAGGGTCTACGCAAATATGCGTTTCCCCCAGTGAGCCTTCTCGCACAACTCCTGTGCAAGGTCAGGGAGGACGGGGAGCAGGTCTTGTTAGTGGCTCCGTACTGGCCCACTCGGACCTGGTTCTCGGACCTCATCCTCCTCGCGACAGCCCCTCCCTGGCCGATTCCTCTGAGGAAGGACCTCCTGACTCAGAGACGGGGCACCCTGTGGCACCCGCGTCCCGATCTTTGGAACCTCCACGTGTGGTCCCTGGACGGGATGCGGAGGTTCTGAGTGATCTCCCGCAAGCGGTCGTAGACACCATCACTTCCGCTAGAGCTCATTCCACTAGGAGCCTCTACGCGCTGAAGTGGAACCTGTTCGTCGAATGGTGCGCCTCTCGCCGAGAGGACCCCCGATCATGCTCGGTCAGATCTGTGCTTTCCTTCCTGCAAGAAGGGTTGGAGCGAAGGCTGTCTCCCTCCACCCTGAAGGTGTATGTTGCCGCTATCGCTGCACATCACCACGCAGTTGAGGGTAAGTCCCTGGGGAAACACGATCTGATCGTCAGGTTCCTGAGGGGGGCAAGGAGACTGAATCCTCCTCGCCCTTCCTCCGTACCCTCTTGGGATCTGACACTGGGTGGCCTCTTCCTGGGCGCTGGCTCATGGCGCCTCGCTGACAGATATCTGTAGAGCTGCGGGCTGGGCGACACCTAACACGTTCGCTAGGTTTTATAGCCTACGTGTAGAGCCGGTATCTTCACGTGTACTCGCATCCACTAGTCGGTAGACGTGTTGTACCCGCTCTAAGTGTCGGCTTGCAATGCCATTCCCGCCCCTTGGCCGGATACGTGCATACTTTTTACTCCAGTCGTGTTCCCCGCTTGGCGAACCCTGTCGAGTTCCTCCGCCTCCCCCTTTGGCTCGGACATTGCGGAGTGTCTGATGCCAGGCCTACATCCGTCGCTGACGCTGTCTGTTGGCTGGGGCCCATATGTCGTGACTCCTCTACGTGAGCGGTCCCATATGTGTATTCATCCACGGTTTAAAACTCCCTACGGGCCGAGTCCGTGTCTTTCCCTTAGCAGAGCCAGCTCTGCTGTCACCTGTCAGATGAGTCTCCCCCTACCCAGGTGGAGCCATCCCAGGGACTCCATATGCGTACTGCCCCCCGGGACAGTCCATATGTGTATTCTCCACGTAAACTCCTCCCCCATTGGGTAGGTAGTGGCCTCCGCAGCGTCCCCTACGGGTTCGCTTCCCCAGTGTAGTCTAGTTTACTTAGTGGGTATGTCGGAACAGCAGTAGACTCTCTCGGCGTAAGCTCGCCCCCTTCACCTTCCCAATTGGTGCGATGGGTGGCTAGAGCTTGCACTGGGCACTGGAAGGGGTTTCGTAACTGTGGCGCTTTATTTGGGATCCCAATTCGTCGGTCACTACTGACGTACGTCGAACGTGACCGACTGAAAGGGAACGTCTCGGTTACGTATGTAACCCTCGTTCCCTGAAGGAGGGAACGGAGTCGTACGTCCCGTCGCCACAGTTTCTGTACCCTCGCTGTTGTGCGGACACCAGTTGTCTCCTCAGCGAAAAACAGAGTGCGATTGCATCTGCTTCCTATTTATATACACCTGTCGGAGGCGGTGCGCATTATGCAAATATCGCATGCCAATTCCATTGGCTTGTTTTAGTTCACTCGAAGCTGATAGGGCTCTCTAGCGATATCCCAATTCGTCGGTCACTACTGACGTACGTCGAACGTGACCGACTGAAAGGGAACGAGGGTTACATACGTAACCGAGACGTTTTCTCAGCACTTGTATAAACAGTGATACAAAATGTAACAATGGCGTCGGTTTTACTGTATCAATGTCAGCCCGAATGCTCATCCTTTTTAAGTGCATGCAAAGTGAATTTGAAGAGCTCTTTTCCAAAACGCGATAAACGGCAAATAAAAAAAAATGAGCTCGTCACGCCATTTTGCTGTGTACTGAACCTTCTCTGCTCCATCAATGTTTCATGCCAAATCGCTATATTTCCTTGTTTAAAATGTACTGCAAGATGCAGTTTCTTTCCAAACCGAACCTGTTTTTAGCTTAAATGTGATATGTCCTCTCGACCAATCAGAATTCGCTGAGCGTTCGACGCAATCTAACATGGCGGTTCTTTGAAGCGAGGGAGTTTGTTTGTGCTCAGTCTCCAAATGAGTGCTTTAAACTCTGTTAACACTTTTGATGGCCTGGATGAGCCAGTGAGACCTATACCTGGGGTTCCCGAAATAGGGTCATTTGAATATAAGGGTGTCTCGGCTCGCCTCACCTCGCCTCGTATGTGTGTGTGTGCAAGTGTGTGACACCGTATCAGCCGATCAACCTGTTCAGTAAACTGTTTAAAACATATAATCACCCAATCAATACTGAGATTGTAGATGTTTTTATATAAAAAGGCTAAAAAAAGAAGCGCTCAACTCATGGCTGCTTTATAAGAGGCTCGCCTCGTGTGTGTGTGTGTGTGTGTGTGTGTGTGTGTGTGTGTGTGTGTGTGTGTGTGTGTGTGTGTGTGTGTATGTGTGTGTGTGTGTGAGAGAGACATCGTATCAGGCGATCAACCCATATAGTCACCCTTTCAATACTGAGATTCTAGATGTTTTTTATATAAAAAGGCTAAGAAAAGGATGGATTTGTAGCGTTTTGAAACAAAAAAAAAAAACCTTTGAATTTATAATCAACAAAATTGTTGTTTCATTTAACAATCATTGTTTAACATGTTCAGACTGAGCCAATAGACCATTTTAACAGGATAAATTGAATATTAACAAAATGTATAGGTCTAGGTAAAAAATGTCATTTTCATGAAAACTATTAAAATGGATTTATAGCGTTTTGGAAAAGAGCTCCTCATTTGCTCTCGCAGAGCAGAAAACAGTGTGTTCTGATATGTAGACAACACAAACTAAACTCTTCCTGGCCTCAGCTACAACTACAGTGTTTGAGGGCGGGTCCAATGAAGACCATAGGCTAGAATAATGCAAGTTTGTTACTGTAAAAACCTACATAGGTTCATGCAGAAAGTAAGATTGGAATTACTGACGACTCGTTCTCAATCAGTTCTTAACTCCGCTTTGATCTTTAAAATTCTTTTTACATTCACATTAAGCAAAGGTGTTCAATCCTGCTCCTTGAGGGCCACTGTCCTGCAAAGTTCAGCTCCAACCCCAATTAAACACACCTGAACCAGCTAATCAAGGTCTTACGATGCACACTAGAAACTTCCAAGCAGGTGTGTTGAGGCAAGCTGGAGCTAAACTCTGCAGGGCAGTGGAACACCCCTGACATACTTCTATGTAATACTACATGAAAGGTAATAACCACAAAAGCATAATTAGGGGCACTTTAACCAAACACCACACCAAATAAAATTAGCTTAAGTACCTCTTCATCAACACTGAATCAAAAATATATCCTTTTTATCTCATAATATAGGGGATATCATTTATCATTAGTACTAACATTTATATTAATTAATTATATGCAAAAGTCATAACACCTTATGGATGAATAAACAATGAAAAAGCTGTTCCACAAATAGTTACATTGATACAAAAAGGGATGTTATTGGACATAAAATATGAGAAAATGTGATGTTGAGAAAAGGGAAAACAGACAAAACTGGGGTAGAGGATACACCATTTGGTTCCCCTCAGATAAACAAGCCTTTAAAGTGGCATGTGTGCAGGTTCCAGCTGATGCTACCACCTCAGGCTTTTCAGTGTGTTTGTGTTGGTGCTGTTTACTCTACTGCATTCATTTACACACACTTCCTGTCAACTGGTGTTCTCCTGGAGTTTCACCACCATGTGGCAGAAATGGAGCATAATGCTCCTTCCAATCTTACGTTGTATATAAAAAATGGTCATTGCTGTCAATATCAAGTACTTGGAATAAAACTTTTTTTTTTCTTTTTTCTTTTTTTTTTTTTTTTTGAACTGCATTAGCTGGAAAAAGCCAAAATCACAATTAAAAATAGTGCTGCAATTCATTAAATGGGGTGTTTCCTCAAAAGTACTAAAAGAGTCATTAACTAAACCATTAAGAAGCAGGAAGAATCGTTCAGGGGAATTGGAATCAGAATTATTTCACTCCTAATAATTCTCATCCCTAGTCATTTCATCCAGTTTGACATTCAAACACTGAAATGTCATTCAGCCTTTTCATTGTACCTCCTGCTCTCTTTTTCAGTGATGAACTTCATGAAAACAAGGAGCACATTCATCTTCATCTCCATTATATTTGGAATATGATTACTTCAGTCATTGAACCTAATCATGGTCTCCATGCCCTCCATTTTTGAAGGTGCAAATAAGACCCAGCCATAATCAGGAATTTCTGACATGCAGTCTATAAAAGGTCTTTTAGTCCATTATAAATCCTATAGTATCCAGGATTTTAACAGTTTTCTCTGGGTGCTGTAAAATCCTTTGGAGCTTATCTAGAATATTTGAGGTGAAAAGGATTAGTGTTTTCTTTCCCTGTTTATAGTCAGTTATTCAAATATTGGGAATACATCTAAGTACTTATTTCTATAATAATAATTTAGATGTTTTTAATGTTTTTAAAGGTGCCATCGAATTGAGACTCACTATATGTCATTTCTATGTACTGAACTCTTGTTATTCAACTATGCCAAGGTAAATTCAATTTTCAAACACCATTGTTTCCTCCTTATATAAATCCCATTTGTTTAAAAGACCAGTCGGGGTGTACGCCCCCAATATTTGCATATGCCCGCCCATGTTCCCAGCATTATGAAAGGCATTAGACAAGGGCAGCCAGTATTAACGTCTGGATGTGCACAGCTGAATCATCAGACTAGGTAAGCAAGCAAGAACAATAGCGAAAAATGGCAGATGGAGCAATAATAACTGACATGATCCACGATAACATGATATTTTTAGTGATATTTATAAATTGTCTTTCTAAATGTTTCGTTAGCATGTTGCTAATGTACTGTTAAATGTGGTTAAAGTTACCATCGTTTATTACTGTATTCACGGAGACAAGAGCCGTCGCTATTTTCATTTTTAAACACTTGCAGTCTGTATAATTCATAAACACAACTTCATTCTTTATAAATCTCTCCAACAGTGTAGCATTAGCCGTTAGCCACGGAGCACTATCAAACTCATTCAGAATCAAATGTAAACATCCAAATAAACTCTGTACTTACGCGATTAGACTTGCTGCATGACGAACACTTTGTAAAGATCCATTTTGAGGGTTATATTAGCTGTGTAAACTTTGTTTATGCAGTGATAGAGTCGAGAGCTCTGGGGGGACGGAGAGCGCGAGCACTTAAAGGGCTCTAATTATGCCCCAAAATAGGCAGTTAAAAAATTATTTTAAAAAAATCTATGGGGTATTTTGAGCTGAAACTTCACAGACACATTCAAGGGACACCTTAGACTTATATTACATCTTGTAAAAAAATGTTCAATGGCACCTTTAAAGTATACTGGTGTTACTTAAAAATTATTTGTATTCTACGGAACATATAAATGACATACTAATATTAAAAATACTTATTGCATTAGACTAGACATGAAATAATAAAACCATAAATAACCTTCTTTAAAGCTTTGAAAAACTATAATGTTTTAAGTTTAGAAATAATTTGTAATTGATAAAAAACCAAATGGTTAACCAAATGTAAAAACAGAAGTAAAAGATCAATGAAAGATGTAGTGACAATGCTGTGACGGCCAGCACATCTAGGCTAAAATCATAAACACCAGCTTTGTGTAAATATTCCCATCTGCATCAAGATGGCATACACATACTGAAAGTTTTTTATTAAGAAAATTCTGAAGAAAAAGTTGTGGCCCTCAACTTTTGTCAACATCTCACCAGCAGAGAGGAGCACAGCCAGAGCAAGGAACAATCGAAAATTGCAAATACAATGTGGATCAAGCCCTGCGATGTACAGTATATGAATAAGTCTAAGGTGAAGCCAATCTGAAACCCAAGATCTTCTAGAGTCAGAGGCCACAAAAAAGGCAGAGGATGACAAAGAAGTGTTCCCTTGAGCAGGCAAGCATGTGCGAAATGCAGCATTTATTATTCATGTGGAGATTTCAGAAGGTAAGGACAGAGGAGAGACAGGTGTGCTCAAGTCTTCTCCCACAGGACTTCAAAGGGTCCAAAAGATGAGAGCATGGAGAGGAGAAGAAATAAGTCCTACTTTAAAAACAGAGTGACAGAGAATAACTACA
This sequence comes from Megalobrama amblycephala, assembly GCF_018812025.1. NCBI lineage: Eukaryota > Metazoa > Chordata > Actinopteri > Cypriniformes > Xenocyprididae > Megalobrama > Megalobrama amblycephala. Next base: position 10,473,125 of record NC_063052.1, read on the forward strand.
TAAAAAAAAACACTCAAGGTCAAAGAAACAAAGTGCAAGAAGCATACAAAAATGTTGAGAAAAAAAGAAACTTGTTTAATCTGAATTTCTTACTCCCCCAACCCTGCGCCATCTCTAACCCACCTTGCTTTCAAACAGCAGTCAGGCAGCTTATTAGATGAGAAGAAATGACCTCTGCTCATTTCTTCCCCTGCGGTGGCACTGACAGAAGATTGCAGAGAGCCAAATCAGTGCCTTATCACATTTTTCCCTCTCCTTTTTTTTTCTAAATGGCTCATCAAGCAAAAACACTTATCCTGGCAACTGCCCACAGAGAGATGAGGAAGAGAAGGTCGCGCCCACTTCTGCTCAGCATGCTTTTAAGAAGAACTGAGGCTCTATTTAGCTGTGTTCCAATTCACAGGGTCCCTATGCAGTGTTCGCAAAAATTTGGCAGACACTGGACAAAAAGAGTTCACTGGACAAAATGAGTTCATTTAAATGCACTTGAGCCGTGCTGATTATGGATTTTGGGTATGATGACATAATCAGTGTTGGGGGTAACAAGTGCTTGAAGTGGGCCGGTATGCATCGGTACACAGTTCCGGCACTTCCATATTTTAATATTTAGCGTCCCATCGCTTTTTTTACTTTCTCTAATAAAAAAAAGTACCAAGTAACGCAATTAGTTACTCATTTAGGGAGTAACGCAACATTCTAATGAATTACCTTTAACACTCTGGGGTCGGCGGTCACGCCGGTGTGATCACCGCATTTTTTTTCTAACCAGTGTGAAAGAGACTCAAAATCCTCTGTCAGTGTTGCACATACAATTAAGAGTTATACACCATTTTAATCTGTGGAATATTTTATTTTATTTGTGTACACTCAGAGTAAAAACAAAATGTTGTGCTTTTTGTAAAATAAAGAAAACAAACATGATGCGTGATCTCTCATCTCCCTCTGAACGAACTCCAATCTGATAGTTCTCAGAAAATGAACTGTAACTTAGTGAATACTAATCACAAAAAAATATACTTGTGTCTAAAGAGACGTTGCAATGTCAGGTTTTAAATCGTGTAAGTCAAAACGAAAACAAACCTTCTGTGTTTATGTAATCTGTATGAAAAGAGAGCCATGTCAGAAGTCCTTGATTCAGCTCATTATCCGCTAATGCGACCACGCCCACGGAGCGAGCGCTATTCAGATGCAAATTCAGTCAATACATGCATACATCGTCTCAATCGTGTATTTATTGTCTTGAAAAGTGTTTTGAATAGCCATAGTTAGCGATCTCTGGCCTCTGTTAGTTCAGTTATTTCCTGGATTGCCTATTCTTCTTTAGCATTGGCATTTGTGGACTAAAAGTGCACAGAGCGCCCTCCGGCTGCAAGTATGAATTGTAAACACAGTATCCAGCGTTCATAGTGATAACAATAAATATTGAATAAATATTACTCCTCTGTATAGAAAACTGACATAAACATGAGAATCCATCAATATTTCTCCAAATGTGCATGCTTTTAAGCTAAAAGCCTATATGAAATGCCATAGAGGTAACATAACTGTTCAGACACTTTGTATCATATAAATGCATTATATTTTAATAATAGAATACCATTATTTTAAATTGTAATAATATTTCACAGTATTGCTGTTTTTTCTGTATGTTTGATTTACATTATGATGAGCTTGAGACATGATCAACAGGGTTTTTTCACAGCTTACCTGTCTGAAAGAGCTCATTATTATGCAGGTCATTAGAGCTCTTTATCTGATTCTTTTGTCTTCTCAGGTGAGAATCATCCATTATTCATGATTATTCACACCTCCGCGCATACTCTGTTTCTTGACCAAAGATGTTTTAGAAAATTTAAATCTCTCTATTGTTTTATATGAAGGAGTAGGAATGATAATTTTTACATAATTTCGAAGCAAAAACTCTAGTCTACAACCTCCAATACCCAGAAGTCTTGTGAACACAGATTTAATATATATTTTTTGGCTTTATTTCAGTGACTTAAGTTTTTTGTTTTTTCAATAACCACGCATAAACGTTATTCCTTCAAAAATACAAAAATGTACATACATGTTCCTTACATATTATTGTAGCCTAGTGTGTGCTGAATACAGTGTAATGACACTTTTTCCATTAATATGTTTATGAACAACTGAAAAAAGCACAAATGTCAGGGCATGTCAAAACTTCTCCAGGCCCCAAATCAGCCTCAGACCCCTGAGGGTTAAAGTAACTTTACCCAACACTGGACATAATATACTTGTGTAAACATAGAAATAATATTATTATTTTAACATATAACATAAAATTGTACATAAACATGGTGTGTCGAGACACACTGCACCAAGATTGCTGCCAATGATATCTAAAGTCATCGCTCATTCTTGGCCATTCTCATTCATTTTATGATAAAGTTAAGCCAAAATATTCTGCAAAATATATTTGCATCCCATAGAGGGGGGAAATAAAATCACAGAACATGACAGGATTTTCATTTTTAGCTTTATTCACCAATCTGTAACCTACTCATTTACATTTTTTTTTTATTTTTTTTTTTTATCCTTGTCAAATTCAAATATCCTGAAGGGGTCAGCACAATTCATGTATTTCAATATCATAAATATATTCGGCATAACCATGTTTCCAATAGATATTAAAGGGCATTTTTTAAAGACTTTAATATTAAAAAATTGCATGCTAGTGTATTTTTTTACCATCCACATCTTTAACAGTATTTGAGGTGATTTGTAAGCTGTAACTGCTGCCACACTAAATCAAATTCAGACCGTGTATAAACGTAATACATTATGATGTGAATTTATACAGGTTACAACTGCAAAAAAAAATTCTTGTATACATTCAGTGTTCTTGTATACATGGTTTATGAGGACACAAATGTGTATAATTATATGGGTATTACAATGTAAACATAATTTATGAGAACACTTCCTGTGTCCTCGTAAACCAAATGGTTTAAAAAAACATACTAAACTGTGTTTTTTTTTTTTTTTTTAAATAAAAAAAATGCAGACAGTTTTCTGTAATGGGAAGGTTTAGGGGTAGGGGTAGTGTAGAGGGGTAGTGTAGGGGGATAGAAGTATGTGTGTGTGTGTGTGTGTGTGTGTGTGTGTGTGTGTGTGTGTGTGTGTGTGTGTGTGTGTGTGTGTGTGTGTGCGTGCGTGTGTGTGTCTGTGTGTGATATATGGCAGTTGCCAACCCAATGTCGCAGCATACCTGTGGCGATGGCTACTCAGGTTTCAATCCACAGCCCAATTATTCACTCGCGCTTTGATTTATGAGGACTCAGCGCCAACCACAAGCTCGTTTCCTTAAACACCATCAGCCCATCGCACTGTGCTTCCCACTGCAAAGTCACATCTTCCAGAGCTACTGGAGTCTCAGCCACCCAAAGACCAAAAGATTTATGTTCACTAAACATGCATATCTCAACAAAAAGAAGTCACGTACCCCAGTTATCAGGCAAAATGAAATGCACAGCACACACATATATCATACCCATCTTTGGATATGAACAGGATATAATCAGCAGAGATTTGAAAAGACACCTTTAAGGTTATTGCAAATTATGGGGGGAGAAACATTAGAAAGACATTGAAATTAAGAGATCTCAAAGAAAGTATACTTATGCCTTTCTATAGATGAGCACCAGCATACTGCTGCATGTATGGGGAGGGAAACATGTCATGGTCTTTCTCTTCTGAAGATCAAGACATTCTCTGCTCTGTTGTCTTGGTGACATTAATGCGATCTTCATCTTTGCTGTCGTGACATGAAGTTTAACACTGTGGTATTCATGAACTGTGGCACATTGAACGAACGTGTGAAACATGATAAACAAGATGGAGACATGAGGCTCAGTTTCAGGAAGAGAAATCTATGTGACTTAAATTAAACCTCCAGAATATGATTATATATAGCTGTCAGTTTCATAAAAAACAACAAAAGAAAATTTAAAGTTAATTTACATTGAGTGCATTTAACTTTTTCAGCAAATGTTTAAAATTAGTAGAGAATAATATGGTACAAAAGACCGGATTTGCATAATAAACTAAAACAACACTTTCAATTCATTTGAATTAATTCATTATGCTCTTATTCCAGCAGAATCAATTTATTTATTTATTTATTTAATTTAAAAAGATCTTACAATTATTCCAAACCAAATTTCAATTGAGTATTAGAACAGTACAACAATACAGTGCCTAACATGTAAACAAAGGTTAAAATTTGGGTGCTACACAGTGATACATATGGTAGTGAAGTGAAGAGCATTTCATGTAGCGATTAGCCTACTACATTGTATATTTTAGCCAGACTGGATTGATGTACTGACCAAACACAATTCAGGCCTTGAACTATCCTTTTTATCCTTCTAAATAAGCATGTAACATGTTGAGAATGGATTTATACTAATTAAGATGCTTCACCCATGCTACTTAAGTACACTGGGAGCTCATCATAAATGAATTATCCAATCATGAAGGTCTATGATTGGGTTTATCCTGTCAGTGTCTACATCCTGTGGTCTCACCGATGCTACTCTGCATACTGAAATCATCTGCTTTGTCCTCAACATGAAAAACCAGTCTCTCTGAAGAGTGCCATGAGCTTCAGCTGTCAAACTCACTTTCGTTCCTCTGCCCTTCCCTGAACGACAGCAGAAGTTTTGTTTCACCTTCAAAATCCCTCACTTTTAATAAGGTGGACCTTGTGCCAAAAGGTTCTTTTTTTATTGTCTTTGCTCACATCTACAAAAGTTACATTTATACCTGCTTCACTCAAATGGGGCACGCTTATATACTGCGTATAGTAAAATAAGATGTCATAACCTATGCAGAAAAGGGGGGAATATATTGAGACTAGTGATGGGCATTTGATTAAATTTTCTTAGTCGATTATCGGGAGAATTAACAATTGACTATCGATTAATCATTAATATTTTTATAATAAAATTAATTATATAACTTTTATAATTCAAAAATGCAATAAATACAAAAATGCAGCGTGTTTTTCCTCGATGAGACCTTTATTACAAGATCAACTTGTGGCAGACAGTTAAACTACGTTCAGTTAGGCAAACCGAACATATATGCGCATACATATGCGGTGCTTTAAAGCAGCGGAACCTGCAGCTGCGAGCCGGCGTTCTTAAACAGAGACCTCATTTGTTCCAAAATAATAATAATAAAAAAGAATCATGTTAAACAATAACTTAAACAAAAAACATAATAATACTTAGATCTGACAGGTTTTGTCAAAATGTAACTCAAAACTATCCAAGCCAGAAGAAAGGGCCAGATATTAGCCTTCCTAACAATTAGGCTAACTTAACAAATTAGGCTACTTAACTCCCTGAGGTCTGAAAACGCGCCGGCGCGTTTTGCAGGATTTTTTTCACATTGCAGCAAAACAGACTTAAAATACTCCGTCATTTCTTGTCATAGAGACATAAGTAATATATCAATTGAAACTATAGAATATCTTCTTTTATTTGTATACACTCAGAGTAAAAACACAATGTTGTGCTTTTTGTAAAATAAAGAAAACTAACATGATGCGTGATCTCTCCTCTCCCTCTGAACGAAGTCCAATCTGATAGTTCTCAGAAAATGAACTGTAACTTATGAATACTAATGACAAAAAAATGACACTTACGTCTAAGGAAACGTTGAAATGTCAGGTTTTAAATCGTGCAAGTCAAATCGAAAACAAACATTCTGTGTTTATGTAATCTGTATGAAAAGAGAGCCATGTCAGAAGTCTGTGATTCAGCTCATTATCCGCTAATGCGGCCACGCCCACGGAGCCAGCGCTATTCAGACGCAAATTCAGAGGCAATACATGCATTCATCGTCTCATTCGTGTATTTATTGTCTTGAAAAGTGTTTATCTGGATGTTAAAGCAATGGTTAGCGATCTCTAGAAGACATGCAGTTAGTTCCTAGTTCCTTTTCTTCTTTATATGGATTTGTGGCCTAAATGTGTATAGAGAGCACCCTCCGGCTGCAAGTATGAATTAAAAACACCATTCCTGAAATGTCCTCTTCTTCTTTAGAATAATTTGTGGACTAAAGGTGTACAGAGAGCGCCCTCCGGCTGCAAGTATGAATTGTATCCATTCATGTAAAACACAGTATCCAGCACTCATAGTGATGACAATAAATATTACTTCAATATTTCTCCAAATGTGCATGCTTTTAAGCTAAAAGCCTATATGAAATGCCATAGAGGTAACATAATTGTTCAGACACTTTGCATCACAGAAATACATTTTATTTTAAAGAATATAATAGAATACCATTATTTTAAATTGAGCTGAGACATTATTACAGAGGGTTTTTTTCACAGCCTACCTGACTGAAAGGCCTCATTAATATGCAAGTCATTTCAGGTCATTATTATGTGATTCTTTTGTCTTCTCAGGTGAGAATGGCCCATTATTCAGTGGTGATTCACGCATCCACGCATACTGTGTTTCTTGACAAAAAGTGTCTTACAAAAACTAAATCAATATATTGTTTTATATGAAGGAGTAGGCAGCATCATTTTTACATAATTCTGAAGCAAAAACTCTAGTCTACAACCTCCAATACCCAAAAGTCTTGTGAACACAGATTTAATATACTTTTTTTGGCCTTATTTCAGTGACTTAAGTTTTTTGTTTTTTCAATAACCACGCATAAACATTATTCCTTCAAAAATACAAACATGTACATACATGTTCCTCACATATTATTGTAGCCTAGTTTGTGCTGAATACAGTGTAATGACACTTTTGTCATTTATATGTTTATGAACAACTGAAAAAAGCACAAATGTCAGGGCATGTCAAAACTTCTCCAAGCCCCAAATCAGCCTCAGACTCCAGAGGGTTAAAGCCTCATGAAAAATAACTAACTTTAGTAACTCGCATTCAACTTCTGCACCAGTCTACTGATTTTTGTTGAGAAATATAAGCATGTTGACATGATCTGGGGTCAGACGCGACCGCAACCTGGTGACTGTCAGTCCAGCCGCCGAAAACGGCAATTATTGATCGTCGATTAATCATGCCCATCCCTAATTGATACATAAATGTGTAATTCTCTGCTATCTTGTCCACCTATATAAAGTTTTCAAACACATGGGGACTAATGGCTGACTAGTAGCTTAACTATAAGCTTATTTCATATCCATGGAGTTTTTATAAGTATACTATGGATGCACAATATATCGGCCACCATATCGGCATCGGCCGATATGTTCATTTTTAATGTTATCATTTTCGGACCGATAAGAAAAATGGGCCGATATATTAAAGCTGATAAATAATGGATTATACTGCAAATGCGCACTATTCACCATGATGGTTTTGAATTAAAAAAAGTCACTTAAAAAATGTGCAACATGTGCAGCGCAAGTCTGTCATATAGGCTCCATAGAATTATAATGAGAACATTATAATTGTGTACTTGGGACATGGCTTTTAATGGTGAAACTTTTGTCTTCGTAATAAGGCTCTCAAAAAAGATACAAAAATTTGGATTTAGATTTATCTGCCATTATATCGTTTATCAACTTTCAAATATAAAGAATTATCGGTATCGGCCAAAATGTTTATATTGGTGCATCCCTAAAGTATACTAAAAAAAACCATTTTGACACTGAAATCAAATGACCACATTAATCAGAAAAATAATGTAAGAAAAATGAAAACCTGATCAAACTGACTGCTACGTAAACCATCGCTGTGAAACCAAAGAGAAAGAACCAAACGAGCATATGCGGATACATTGTGCAGAAGGAAGAGGGATTGGTGATACATCAAACTGAACTGTGACTGTCCCTGCAAAGGAAAGTGCTACCGGAGGGTGGGCCTCACCTTCTGTACAAGCACGCACTGGGAGGGCGAATTAATGCATGGCTGCAGCAACACTACAAAGAGAAGAGATTTGTCAATGTTGTATAATTTGCCTAATCTTGATATAAGAGTCAGTGTGCTCTTCAATGCAGAGCATGGGCTTTAACTTTTTTAAAAACAATCGACAAGAGAGGTGAAGTTTATAGTAATGTCTCTAATTTGAGTCTCACATGGATGACATGCAGCTGTTTTTATGAATATTAATGAGACTGCTTTGATTGACATGCACCATCTGTCCTGACAGCTGACTTTTAATGATATTGTAGCACAATGAATCAATTTGAGCATGTGAATAATTTAGCCCATGAGATAATCACCGAACAATCACAGGTGAATACCTAATAAAAATAAAATTCTTTCAAATGTGGTATAACTATATCATTCACTGAATAAAAAGATTTCTGACATCCACTTCTCACACTAGAGGAACACCAGTAATGAAAGACAAAACGCTGCTCATGAGACTCTTGGTCTTGGTCACCCTTGGCCGTAATTTGTTTTCAATATTTTCATTAATTTAATTATTTACCTCATTGTATAATAAAACAAAGAAAAAATAAAATTGTTTACATAAGATATACAGGCAGGGCTTGCAAAATTTTGACGTCAATACAATGGGGAAAAACTGCCTTATAAACAGGGCTTGACATTAACACCCGCCAACCCGCCAAATGCGGGTAGATTTCAGCTGTGGCGGGTAAGACAGCCACTCCCACTAGCCACTTTGGCGGGTTGAATATAATTTCAGCCTACAGCCAAATGAAAAGTAGCCAAGCTCGTCATATCACAAAATTACAATTCAGTCACAATTCTTTATCGATTAACTTGCGGTTAGTGAAGGCGGGATAGGCGGAATTGCGCTGAATGACACAACACAAGCGCTCGCGATCAGTTCTCCTTGTGTCTGAATACACGCACACACAGATGTCAAAATGCATAGTGTGGAGTATCTCGCGTGAATACAGTCGGCTATGGCTTACTGCTAAGTGGACGTAAAGAGGTGGGTAAAAACTGGATATGTGTCAGTATATGACGTCCATGCATTCAGCAACCCCCAAATAAACTGTCATTAATGTTAATCAAACATCAAAAAATGTTAAATAAATGTATACATGTATGCTAAATAAACATATGTATATATATATATATATATATATATATATATATATATATATATATATATATATATATATATATAAATACATATTTTTTAAATTACTATTTGTAATTTGCTTCTTTGTTCTTTTTATATAGCCTAACAAAAATAACTACATACCTGATACACTGTGTGCAGAATTATTAGGCAAGCTAACTTTCTGATCATATTTTTTTTCCAAACACATTTTACCAATTTCAATCCACATCAATCTTAATAACTACTATTAATAATGTTTTTAATCATTTATAAGTGATATATAATTGTTCATGAAGGCTGGAAATGAAAAATGCCTTATATTCAGGTGTGCAGAATTATTAGGCAGGTTTGCTTTTACAGGCAAAATGAGCCAAAAAAGAGATTTAACTTAGACTGAAAAGTCAAAAATTATTAAATACTCACGAGAAGGACGCAATACTAATGCAATACTAGAAATTGCAAAGTTAAAGCATGACCAATGGACAGCAAAATGCTCATTAGGTCAGCGGGGTCATACAAAAACAGGTGGAAAAGAAAAGACACATGTTAACTGCAAAAGAGTTAAGAATTAAGGTGAAGAGTTAAGTGTGAAACCATCAGGAACCTTTTAGTCTCCAGCGCCACCATTTTCCAGAACTGCGACCTACCTGGAGTCCCCAGAAGTGCAAGGTGTCTCAGAGACTTAGTTAGGTTAGCTAAAGAATCCTAAAAAATGACCCGCTCTTAATAAGAATCACAAGCTGAAGTGTTATAAAATACATGAAGACTGGGTTTTTATAGGCCTTATAGACAGACAGATTGAGAGTGACTCCTGAAGGACCAGCACCACATCCTCTTTTACCACTGTTTGAAGAATTTATCTTCCAGAATCTGGCAGTAAGTTTTGGAAGATCATTTTTAGTCCATCTCTGCAAGACGGACATTTCAGGATAAGAGAGGGACTAAAAGTGAACTCCCACACCTTACTGCCAGATTTTGGAAGATAAATTCTTCAAACAGTGGTACAAGAGGATGTGGTGCTGGTCCTTCAGGAGTCACTCTCAATCTGTCTGTCTATAAGGCCTATAAAAACCCAGTCTTCATGTATTTCACAACATTTCAGCTTGTGATTATTATTAAGAGCGGGTCATTTTTTAGGATTCTTTAGCTAACCTAAGTCTCTGAGATCCTGACACCTTGCACTTCTGGAGACTCCAGGTAGGCTGCAGTTCTGGAAAATGGTGGCGCTGAAGACTAAAGGGTTCCTGATGGTTTCACACTTAATTCGTCACCTTAATTATTCAATCTTTTGCAGTTAACATGTGTCTTTTCTTTTCCACCTGATTTTGTATGACCCCGCTGACCCCATGAGCATTTTGCTTTCCCTTGGTCATGCTTTAACTTTGCAATTTCTAGTATTGCATTAGTATTGCGTCCTTCTCGTGAGTATTTAATAATTTTTGACTTTTCAGTCTGAGTTAAATCTCTTTTTTTGGCTCATTTTGCCTGTAAAAGCAAACCTGCCTAATAATTCTGCACACCTGAATATAAGGCATTTTTCATTTCCAGCCTTCATGAACAATTATATATCACTTATAAATGATTAAAAACAATATTAATAGTAGTTATTAAGATTGATGTGGATTGGAATTGGTAAAATGTGCTTGGAAAAAAAATATGATAAAAAAACCAGCTTGCCTAATAATTCTGCACACAGTGTATTGTTAGTTCCGAGATTCTTCAATATATTGAATAAATACATAGATCCGCAAAAAACATTTGAATTCCCTAGTGGTAGAATTTTTGTTAACAGTATTAAAGGTTGCTTGTTCTAATCCGCCCTCGCATAGTTTTTTTTTTTTTTTTTAATTTGTTTTGTGATTTTACCGGAAAAACAGAACCTCCACAACGGCATTAAGTGATCGATTGACGTGGCCGTCTGTGCTGTGAAGACTGTGTGCACGAGCTAAAAGAGAACATAAACCCTGCATACTTATTAATTTGACTGGCCATCTCAATAATTTTGACATTGAAGAGTGTTCTTAGACCACTGAGGCAGACCAGACTAAAATGTAACTTTTAAACCTTTTTGTCATCCTAACAACATGCAGAGTGCTGTAATGAAGTGCAGCAGAATAGTGCAAGAATTTTAAATATTTTCGGGGGGGACGATTTAGCCATTTGTAATTATTGGGGGGGGGGGGCTTGTCCCCCTCAATGTCTATGGTGGTTATGGCCCTGTATTAAATATCAAATTCAAACCGCCAAAGTGGCTAGTAGGAGTGAGAATTTTCAGGGCAATTTTCAGCCACTGCTGAAATCCACCCACATTTGACGGGTTGGCGGGTGATAATGTCAAGTACAGGTATAATGCAAAGAACAAAGGATCAAGGAAAGGATGAAACAAAATGGTTAAAAAATGACAGAGAATAAAAAGGATAAAAGAGCAAAGAGCCAAAGAAGGTAACAAAGAAAAGGCAAAAGGAAGAGAAGGGTGAAATGACAAAGTAAAAGAAAGAAAGAAAGAAAGAAAGAAAGAAAGAAAGAAGATATCAAAAACTAGAGTCATGACTGTCTTTGTGTGCGTGTCTTAAGTAAATAGCGCTATTCAAGTGTGACTGCAAACTGAAGTGCACTATGGGCTGATGGACTATTCTCTCCTTTCTAGGCAACCACTAAATTCTTTCAATTCGCCAACAGGTTGATGGTGCTGTCTCGAGATTACAGTGATTTGCCGGTTAAGGTTTTATGTTGACCATGCACTTTAGAAGTTTCTCTGAATGCCTGCAAAAACTTTGGAAAGCATGGGAAATATGCAGGTAATCAGTAGATCTGATACAGCTACTTTATTTGCCTGTGCTTCTAGACCCCACCTTAATCTGTGCTATTCTTCTTAGCTAATGTTCACTCCGGCCTTGCTCAAGCAGGTGATAAATCTTATATCACCCACCACATAGAACAGTTAAATGACTATAATTCACAAGTTTAATTAACACCAGCTATTAATTAATTACTCTAGGTTTGTCGCAAGCTGAAATAATTCCTCCCTTGAGAGTCCCTCGAAAGAGAGGAGGTGGGATGGATCTCCACGGCAACCATCACCAAATACTGCAGTAGATCAAATCCAAACAGTCTGGTGGAACTCGCCAATGTGAATCTTACTTCAAAGAGATTGTGATTGATAGTGGGTAAACAGGTGTGCAAAGGGCTACAACAGTTGTTTAGATGCACACTATGAGCCTGATCCCCATGGGAAGCCACAGGCAGAGGCTCACAGCTGGCAAGCTAACGTTTCCAACAGCAGCTGGGAGTGGCTCAAGAGGCCAGTCACATTAAGCGGGAAGCTGGTCCTTAATTACGAGTGGATTTTGTGGCTGCCTGTCCAAGTGTAAAGAGCAATCAAAGACTGTTGAGAAAAGACAAAGTCTGTGTACACACCATATCACCCTTTAGTTATGGATGTTTTGCTTTTGTTTCTTAGTTTTCTTTCAATTTGAGCAAGTATTGCAACTACCAGTAGAACTTACCTACAACCGTCATACCACTTTCAGCCTTTGCTGTGACAACACTATTCTCCACTATTCACCTTGTACAGTGAGTTTCTCCTAACACACATCACTCCAGTGATACCTTGTGCATCTCTCCCTTGGGCAACTTGACCTCCTTTAAAAACAAAGTAGATGGAACACAATGGGAATAGAGTGGGACAGTCTCCTTCCCTGTCAGTGCACAGGGACTGCCAGCTTGCCTGCAGACAGAGCCCTCCGCTGCAGTTGGCATGTGTGCTGGTGGTGTCTCTGCTATGCCCATTACTATGCTGTGCTAATAATGTGCTTGAAAGGAATGGCTATGGGCAAAGCTGTCTCACAGGATCCCATCTGGGTCATGGCACCAATCTAAAAAGCCACAAATGGAAGCCACCATCCTGGACATAAAGCAGACCTTCAAAGCCTTGACCTATGTGGTCAGTCGGACACACGGTCCCTGGTTCTCTGGGATGCCAGTTATCCCAAAAGGGATCTGGGCTCAATGTCAAGGCTACATCAGATCTATGGTCTGTCAGTCTCCCAGCAGGGTAAAACTTTGATGAAGAGCTGACATGGCAGCACTTAAAATGGCACTTCCACAAATTTAGACATGCCAGATTGGCATGAGTTTATGCCCTTGATTGGGCGTTTTGGACCCTAGGCCCCATAAGTGAGATGCAATGTCCTCTAGTTGTGCAAGCCTTAACTGAAGGGCACCCTTTACTTGCCTGATCGACCCCAGAACTTTCTTATTCCAAGTGTGCAAAATGGATGATATGGATCAGTAAAGCCTGAAAAACAACAATTTAGAGATTTCTCAGTAAGCTGTATGCAACTCCATACACTCATAGAAAGAAAGATTGCAAAAATTTTACCTTTCGTGGTACAACAGCTTGTCACTAGAGCAGCACCTGCAAAGGGATATTGTTTGCCCTAAAAAGCTTCTTATGTGACCCTAAGGGTACATATTACAACTCTAAGGTACTAATATGCACCTTTTAGAGGCAGATAAGGTACAAAGTTGTGCCTTCAAAGGATGTGTTTGTGTAAGAAAAATATCCATATTTAACACTTTATTAAGTAAAATAACTAGCTTCCACCAGACCGCCTTCCGTATTCAACTTACAAAGAAAGTAACACCTCTCGCAGTTCAAAATGCTTACACTACGTCCTACGCCTTACGCATTAAACCTACGAAACAAGCTAGCTAGCTAGCTAGGCAGAACTGTAGATCAGTTTTTGATTATCTAGACATTTCAAAGACAAAATAAGGCCAAAATACAACTAAAGATGGTGTTCCACAAGCTATTTTTCAGTAAACTTCACAAACACAGTTGTAGGAGAATCAGAGGGAGTCGGTGTGTATGGCCGTGTCTCTCAGCGGGTGAGCGGTAACAGCCCCAGAAACTTCCTGCTGGGTAAATGGTTCTACCAATTCTCAGACAAATTCTGACACGTTTGAATTAATCACTGCCAATCACTGGGGTGAGCTCCTGTGGCCTTGGTAGTGACCAGAGAGTTTTTTCACCCTGAAGAACTGACAAGTCATTGCCCTACTCAGATATAATCTAAACTTTGTTCTCAGTAAGCACAAAGATACATATCACAATGCCAATTGTCTATAAGGACCAAATACATATCACACATTGACAGAGTAAAGTTACACCAAAACTTCATAGTTTAACAATCCTTGAAAAGGAATCAGAGATAAACTGGGAGTCAAGTCATTTAGATGGTCATGCCTCTTACATTCTTAATTAGTGAATGCGAGATACGTCTGGCACAAAGATGACAATTTTATCAAAAACAGAAGGTGTGACATTCACAACATAAAATTGAATTGTTTTGAGTAGGGTTGTGGGATGTTGCCTTAAGAACGAACAAGTTACAATAGAGTCAAGCAAATTCTGGACGATATCCAGAGCAATTGCTGATGGCTGCCACCTGTCCAGCACCTTTCTCATCTGTCCGCTCCTCTTTAAACAAAACAAAGCCCCCCAACGTTTGAATGGCAGCTTTAAAAAACAGAACCTTTGTAGATGAATGGAGCAGTGAGGGAATTGGCCTGCCAACCAGGCTCCTGCATTCATCAATCTTATCCACGCAGGAAATCAAACAGATGATGCACAATATTAGGCATCAGAAACCCCAGCTCTCAAAGCAACACATTTCTGCTTTACAAACAGACGGCCCATTGTAAATGGATTCATTAACTGCACATAACACCACCTGACACAATGTTACAACTAATATAAATGACAATGATATACAGCAGGAAGTCTCCTTAAATGTTCTGCAGTTACGGTGCATTATTACAGACTCCAGATGTGACATATGAGGATGGAATATGTTTGGGCAGGAAAACAGAACATGAAATTAGGTATCAATCTTGTTGCCGTTCTTCACTACAAATATTTGAAGTTTTCAACATTTGAATTCCAGGAAAATAATAATCCAGGAAAAATATTTATTCACTGCACTAACCAAAGCTCAAGCATTATCCTGCACATTCTATGACCTTGGAGTGAGGATATCTCTAGGATGAAAGAGTCTGCTTCAAAAATGAAGAGGATTCCAGGAGTGATGGTGTTAAACAAACTGTCAAGCTCAACACTACCACTGCATGCTAAGAAGGTTGTCAAGGCAATTCACAGCTGCTAAACGGAGTATTAGCTTTTCAATTCAGACTAATCAGCTTTACAGAGGTGATATCTGAGGTGTGAGGCCAATATTCCTGTAACATCCACTCTGTGGGAGTGTTTCTAAACAAATTCAAGAGCTCACCCAATGATGCAAATGATAAACTGCGTACTTTGAGAATTGAATGCAATCAATGAACAATGCAAATATGGTGGGTAGCGGTCTTGTGTCGCAATGTCTTTTGGAATGACTGCCATCAAATAAGTGCAGATCAGAGTTATCTTTTATGCTTTACGCTGCCATAGATCCTTCTCCTGAGAGCACGGATAAATCTGATGCGCCTCACAAACCGCTGTCTAATGGCTCTTTCTGGTCTTTTTCTCATCCTCGAAGTCTTTTATTCCTGTCGTGGTATTAAGCTACTCCCAGATAAAAGCCTGCCGAAGAGTGGATCAATACCTATATTCTCCAAGTTTGCTTTGAAAATCGGACACTCTCCGATAGTTTTCATCTGCCCCCGGAGTGTTAGCCATGCAAATTTGCTGTGAAAAAAGCACCTTAAATCAATAAGAGCCAGACTTCTACTATTCATAAGCAGGGACTCATGAATATCAAGGGAAAAGGAGGACTGAAATAGTGAAGTGATTCAAAAGCAATATAATTTCTGGTGAAACTGAATGAATAATGAATATGTGAACTTAAAAATGCATTGTTTTGTTAACAGTTGAATCAATATGTCATATTCCAATGCATAAATCTTGACAAACTTTAGGCTTAGATGTTATTTCCCCAGAGACTTTGTTAAATGAGTATTATGGTTAGGGTCAGTATAACCGGCTACAGTTTGAGAATGAATGACTTTAATCAACAAGTCTAAATAATGCAGTTGCACCATCACTAGTGTCAGTACTGAGCACTGTGTGAGGAAATAACATCTACATAACCTGCAGCTCTGAACTCAAACCATGAACTAATTCTAATGAAGTAAATAACTGAATGATTATGTCATCACAGTTTATGACCTTATTTGAATTATGACTACAGAGGAATTGCAAATTTACGGTAATCATATATTCTTGATATAATACCCACTGTGTGACAAGTGAAGTATAGAGTTTAGCCTCCAGCAGCTATCACAACTTTAACAAAGTTTTGCACTGCATTCCAAATCAAAAGAGCACACATTTATAATCCCAGCAGCAGTTTGCATTTAATAATTTAAAGGAACAGTTTGTCCAAAAATAAAAATTATTTACTCATATCATTACAAATCCTTTAGTCTTACGTTCTTCTGAAAAAAATGGAAACTTTCAATTCAACAGCAGTTCATAGCAATTCTATAATTATTTTAGTTTTCGTTTCCCACGGGAAAATCATCATACAGGTTTAAAATGACAGAGGTGAATAATTAATTTTTACAATTATTATTTTAGGATACACTTTATTTTAAGATGACCATGTTACAGTGTAATTATACATGTAGGGAATGAGTAACAATAATTAACTACATGTGTTTACTATAAGGTTAAGGTTAGGATTACGGTGTAGTTTATGGTTAGTTGCGTGTAATTATGCACAATTTTTAGTCTTTACTAGTAACTACATGTAACATGTGTAACAAATACACTGTAAAATAAAGTGTTACCTTATTTTAATAACAATTCAGCCCAATCAGCATGCATGATCCAATGATCAGATTACTGATACTTTTTTTCTTCAGTTTTTCCCAAGCTCTGCTTCAAGTGCGATAAATAGTTAAGAGATGCTGGGACCATTCAAATATTGGGAACGAGTCATTAAAAAGCAGAGCCAGTGTATTCAGACGTCTGGCACCAATGAATAAGGTATGCGTTGTCAATCACTAAAATCACAAATTGTGTCATCTCTCTCTCTCTCTCCTGTGGTTTCAGCCCTACTTTTCTGTTTCGTGTGATTCCAATTCCCGGCTTTAAATAGCATTTTTCTGCATGACTGAGCGAGACAGATATCCTTCTTGACATATGACAAAGATGTCATCCAGAACTAATTTCTACAGCACAATGTATAATGTTTAAAAGAGATTTTGTTGGATATTGACTGAAAATTGATGTTTTGGGTGTTGGTCTCATGAATAACACACACACAGCATTTCTTTCTCTTGTGGAAAAGGGAGGCTAATCCTGTCTCATCTTAGACTGCCATTCATACAGTTAAACTGGTGCATAGCCAGGGCAGAAAGTTTGTTTGAATGGTAACAGAATAACTGCAAGTGATTGGCCTTCAACCACTACTGTAAATGAGAGTCATCAGATCAATTAATTCTTGTTCGATATGATATTACATCTGACACTTTACATTATGGCCTATAAAATAAAATTCACTGAATGACTATCATTTTGAATGTCATTCAATGTGCTAATTTTTGCACTTAGCAATTTTGATCCTTAACAGACATTTAGAATGGATTGAGAGATTTTTATTTTGCAGTTTGAATAAATTATTTCACAGGGTCAACTGTTAACTTCTGGTGCAATACACTTCAACTAGGGCTGGACGATTATGGCCTAAAATCAAAACCTCGATTAACTGAACATTTTACCTCGATTACGATTAATGAACGATTTTTTTTTTATTATTATTATTATTTTTTTTTTTTTTTGTCCTCATAGTTCACTGACAAGGTATTATGCACTGTAAATATGCTTAACTATTAAAGGTGGGATATTTTTTCCTATTGAAAGAGAAATCTGACATAACAGCTCACTCTCAGCAGTTATTTTATCTATGGTTCGTAACATTTCTTACAGATTTCTGCTCGTTGTAAATCAGATACAGATAAATTAGCACGGTACTAGTACTTAATAAGAGCGATTGCATGTGTGAATTAGTCATACCGTTTCTCTATTAATTGTGAAGCTGTGGGTTGTAAATAGTTCCTTCAAAAGTAGAAAAATATATGCTATAATAACTTTTGAGTTTCGAAGCTACTTTAGTGATAAATCAAAGGACAGTGCTGACAACTAGTTTCTGCTCCTCTCAGTGCACGCGATCTTCACGTTTTGTGCAGCTACTGTTTGTATGAATGTTCGTGCCACAATGCAGCTGCGCGAGTGCGGTAGCTCGATATAATAATACACATCCGATCGTCTAATCGCTTGAATGTCCAAACTGGCAAACCTTAAAACAACTGACACAATTTAGTGAAGATGCAAGGCTTAGCGCTTGCACGCCGTCTCCGTGTGTTGACTGGACAGGGCGGAATCACGTGGCTACACACGCGGTAGTATGTTTTTAAGGGGTAAGTATTAACAGGATTAAAAAAAATGAAATGACATGGGACATGTGAAATTGACATTGGTTAGAGGTTCTGAATTTTGGTTTCGATTACTTTTCGATTAAAGGTGCCCTAGAATCAAAAATTGAATTTACCTCGGCATAGTTGAATAACAAGAGTTCAGTACATGGAAATGACATACAGTGAGTCTCAAACACCATTGTTTCCTCCTTCTTATATAAATCTCATTTGTTTAAAAGACCTCCGAAGAACAGGCGAATCTCAACATAACACCGACTGTTACATAACAGTCGGGATCATTAATATGTACGCCCCCAATATTTGCATATGCCAGCCCATGTTCAAGGCATTACACAAGGGCAGCCAGTATTAATGTCTGGATCTGTGCACAGCTGAATCATCAGACTAGGTAAGCAAGCAAGAACAATAGCGAAAAATGGCAGATTGAGCAATAATAACTTGATCCATGATTACATGATATTTTTTGTGATATTTGTGAATAATTGTCTTTCTAAATGTTTCATTAGCATGTTGCTAATGTACTGTTAAATGTGGCTAAAGTTACCATTGATTCTTACTGTATTCATGGAGACAAGAGAGCCGTCGCTATTTTCATTTTTAAACACTTGCAGTGCTTCCCACAGGTTTGAAATATACTTAGGGTGGTAGCCGGGTGAAAAATCCTCCTATTACCCACGGCACAAAAATGGTCTACTACATATGACAAACAAATAATGTTTTTTTCATTATTTATTTTATTTTTTATTTTATTTTAATTGCATAGCATACTATTACATTTAATTACATACTAATATTATGCATTATTATGCATTGTAAATTATGCAAAATTACAGCATTTAAATGGTTCTCCTTTTCCTATGTTTTCTTTGCTGTCATATATTATCTCTCTCAATGGGACACAGATTTTACTAGTAAAATTTATATAATGAATAATATGTGTGTCAAATAATGTTCTTAGTCTTTTCTTCCTATGGGGGAGACTACAATAATTTACTATGAATTAAATTAAAATCAAATTAAATACAATTTATTGTGTAACCAAAATACCAATAATGCCCAAAAGAAAAAGAAAAAACTTAACGTGTGACTTTTAATTATAAACAAGCCCGAAATTCACCGGGACTCTTATTTTGAAATGTAGACATTGTAATAATTCATCAACTTCAGTTCATGAGCAATCGCTTGGCATAAATCTGCGCTTTTCATTGATTGAGAATCACTTTGAAGCAGTTTTGCGCGAGCCTGTAGAGCACGCAACAGCGCCCCCTTGTGACTTTGCAAAATGCAGCGCCCGTGGGAATGTCAACGGTAGTAAACAGTTGGTGGGATCAGGGAGCGCAGCCTGAATCAGGCAGTTAAAAAAAATTAATAAAAAAAATCTATGGGGTATTTTGAGCTGAAACTTCACAGACACATTCAGGGGACACCTTAGACTTATATTACATCTTGTAAAAACTGTTTCTAGGGCACTTTTAATTGTCCAGCCCTAACTTCAACAATCAGAAATTAAACTGCCAATATGTTCTTCACTATAATATCCAGTATTTAAAGCTAGACCATTTACTATACTCTAAAAATTATTTTAGAGTGTTCCTCAAGAGATTTCCAGATATCAATGGCTGTATTTGAGGCACAGAAAAGTCAAAACCTCATACCAAGTTCTGTCATGAAACTCTAGATGGTGTAGGCTGATAGGTCCTTAACTCAATTTGGTAGCTATCACATCGTTATCTACATAGCGCAGCTGATTGGTTGCTGTCGTATCAATGAGCTGCGACTCAACATTCAAATACCGGTAGTGTTTGCTTTTAGCAGTCTGCAGAACGCTTTCAGAAACCCTCCACCTTCCCCAGCTCCACCTGTATAGATCTGCTGCGGGGGTTATTTCATGTATGTTTTATGTGCAGCAGCAGCATATCTTACATGCTTACAGCAATGTCTGTGAATGTATTGGCAGTAGAAAGTCTCTGTACTTGCTCTGCAGCAGCAACAGCATAGCAGATCTATTCCGCCAAGACCAAGTACATCAACATTGCCATATCCATTACCATGCCAATCTCACAGAGAGTTGCCATGACAGAAATACAGATAAGTTGATAATTATTTTCATGTTATGGACGATAACCAATAATTGGCAGATATTAAAATTCTATACTATTGTTCAGTTATCACAATTAAATTTATACAGTTAAAAATAAAACACTAACAACCCAAAATCAATCATTTTAAATGCAGATATTTTCGATATCAAAATCTCTAATATCGGCTGAAAACCAATATGATACCGATATGTTGTAAATCCCAAGAAGTCATGCCATCCATGTTGCATTAAAGAACTTCACAAGGGTTTGCTCTTAAAAAAGAGCAAACAATCAACCAGCTTTTGCTTCATCCACACAAACTCGCATCCAACAGTGCAGAAATTATAATAGACAAGATAACACACTTTACCTGAGGGGTTGTGGCCAAACATGCCCCTGGTTGTTCATGTAATGGGCTCCAAAGTGGTTAACATCCTCTTTGTGCACTTCTGGTGCCATTAAGAGGTAATCTAGGTCACAGCCCCGAAGCCTGAGCCAAAACTCTAAAGCAAAAGACAGTCTATGGTTTACTGAGTCCATCTACAGAGGCAGTACAACATGGGATACTCCCTCATAACTAGCTACAGCACAAAGACTTCCTTTAATGGCATGTTACGATTGTTGCATGTCAGAATGCAATTTGACCCCAGTGAGATCTTGGGTAACAGCCCAGGGACTGCAACATCAACTTATGTCACACTGTGCGATACACATCTTAGCAGTCTGTGGTCACAACTGACAGTGTTGACTGAGCAGTCTAAGGTTGTTCTGACATCCTCATTGACACGTGAAATTGAAATAGTACTACAGAAATCCCAGCAAGCACTTGTGGTAATCCCTGCAAAGTTTTGCCTGGAAAACAGTGACAAATTAGTCTAAGGAGTTGTGACTGACTGAGTGGAAGATTGAAATTCTGAACTGCTTGTTCTTCAGGGAGAACATGAGGAAGTTGATATGATTATAACGCAAAGGGAAAGCTAACGGAGGTTAAATTTTACAGAGTAAAAGCAAATAATCAATAACTGTTGAGCATATCATACCAAATAATCTAAGACTGCTGATGTTACTCTACAACCAAACAAATCTTGACCACTTAAATTAGACAGTGAAATACAGGCAAAAGTCTAACGCCATGCACCCAGCTGAGGAAAAGTGCTGCAGTATTTAAAGAACAAAATTTGTGCAAAAGATGCAGAAAACTAGAAGAGAACTGCATAGCTGATGTTTTCTCTGCTCATAATAGCATTATCATAGCAATGACTGGAGGTGGGGAAGGTGTACTTTTTAATTTTCTCTCAAGTCTAGACATAAATCCATATGTAAAATAAGTCATCTGCAAATCCTGTTAAATCAAACCAAATGTAATAAAAGCGGACAGCGAGGCCAGCCTGACAAGCGTGAGTGCAGTTGCATAGACTCGAACTGACTCAAACTCAACTCAGAGAGCTTTTTTTGTACCACAAAAAGAGCTAATCATTGAGACGACTGCCACAGGCAAGCACTTCCAGCAAAGTGGATTTCTCTCAGCATCATCAAAAACAGCATTAAAGTCGAGACTCGAATAACATGCACAACCCTCAGTTAAGAGCCCGATTTAATTCAGCACAGGTCCAGAAGCCATTCTGCTCATGAATGTGGTGGCTCATTCAACATCTGCCTTTCTGCCGCCCAAGGGTGGATACTGAACTGCAGGTTAGACAACAAAACACATCCTCTCGTTTTAAGTACACGTGGTTGGGAGTTTAGAAATATTAAGGATGACATCTATTAAGAAACAGCAGTGGCAACGCAAAGAGATGTGAATCTAATAATGCACAGCTTTACAACACACTTGAACCAATGCTGAGATGAAGAACAGACCTCACCCATACTAGATCAGTCAATGCGGATCAATTAGGTTAAATGCTGGTATTGTTTAGCTGGCTGCATGTTACAGTTGGCGATACAAAATGCATCTAATGGAATCAATGTAATGAGCGAAGTTGGCTGCTTTTTTTCCCCCTAATCATACAAATTTTAGTTAATGCATCCAATTGGTAGAATACAAGGGGTGAGTCAGAACTGATGCATCTAACAGCTCATTGGCTGTTCTGTACTGTTTCATACATTCTGTTATGGATTCCATTTCAGAATACGGTTTTTATCATACAGTAAATGTACAAAATATAAGGAGATATTTTAAAACGTAAAATATCCTTAAAAAAAAAGAAAAAAAAGAAGCAACACTTAGACAGGAAATGTCAAATCTTATGGGAACGGTTGTAATAATAAAGGTACAGAAACTAATAATAATTAGTTACACTATCATTTTGTTAGACCAAAAGGTGCAAATACCAATAATATAACACCTTTGTGCCACATAAAAGTATTTGAGAATCAAGCATTGAATGAGTTTGGCGATGCAAATGTTTACAAATATCGACAAGAATAACATCTGTACAAATAAATTAATAAAAATATAATTTATGTAAGGCCAAACTACTGTACAACAATTAGACAGTGGGACTAAGCTGACGAAGCTGAAAGCCCATATCAATTTTCTAGTTGCACCAGCATGACCTCTAACAAAACTTAGTCGCACCAGCAGAATAAATGTTGCATTTTATGACCATAGAGTCCTGTCTTATCTAAATCTGATCTCATTAATTAACTTCAGTTAATTGATCACAAAGAGATGTGAATTTACATGCTCCTTTGACTGTGAATGACGATATGATTTCAATAATGATTTCACCAAGTAGAAAATGTTCATAGATCAACATGCTTGTCGATCCAGGAACATGGATCCGGGTCACATCACCACTGTAGCCCCTCCAGCTCGAACCTCCCATTCTAAGTGGGACTCGAACCCGGGTCCAATTGCATGGAGTCGGGCATGGTAACATGGAGGCAAAAGAACTCAGTTTCTAGCGTCAGTCGTTAGAGCACCTCTTGAGATCAGGGGAGTGAGGTTTACACGCACAACTCTTACTAGCCTAGATCTGTTACACGCATACGAGACCTCATGGACACAAAAACTGGGCTGCACGTTGGCAAAGTGTGTGGACATCAGCAGACATTGGGCACAATATATGAGCATTTAGTTTCATTCTAGTTTTATCTAAATTCTGATTGCATCTAGTACCTTCAGATATGTTTTATTCCATCAGAAGTCCCCTGTTTCGCATATTTCAAATTTCCCCCAATGCTCATCAACCCCATTTTTATATATTTCGTTTGATCTGCATGACATGACAGAATGCATTGTTCTTTACAAAAGATCAAAGGGTCAAGTTCTCGACTGAATACCATTCTCTACTACAATTTCATCATAAAAGTCCCTTATTTACTGTATTTCTACTCATAAAAATGCTTTGAGAAATTTTGCTGCTCTGAAGCAGAGAGAGATAAGTCTAATCATGCTCTCTGATATTACTCTGCCTTCAAGCTACCTGGACTACAGCCAGTCAATGATCACATCAAGTAGCACATTAAAAATGGCTGTCCTTATTTTAAAGAGGAGTGACTGGTCCCAGCCACCAGATATTATTAAACCAATTTGTCTTGTCCAGATCCTTATTCTTATTGCCAAAGATCTATTGCATTACATAAACTGTTGCTTGATCACAGGGGAGCCAGTCTGGGAAGAGGAATACGCATTAGAACGACTCTGGCATAATGCAGTGCAACCGACTTCCACAGAGGACTTTTCCCTGGAAGCAGTAGCTGTGCTCTTTACTTACACAATTTTAAAATTCTACCCATGTGAATTTGCCAAGCAATCCATCGATCAGCGACAGAAGACGGGGCAGGACAATGCTTGTCTGTGAGATGCCATTCTTAACAGCTTTGTGAAAATTCTTTGTTCTCCGGCCTAATGCTGGAGGCCATAATTAGTCAAGCCGCAGATGAGCCGAAGAACAGGCAGCGGGGCTGGAGAGACAGTCCTTGACGCCTGTATCGAGCCATTTCAATCCTTCAAGGGAAGTACGCCACACAGGCACATGGGAAAATGAAAGTCAGCATCTAAAAATATAACTCAAGCTGATGCCTTTGCTTTTCTCCCCATAAGCTGCTTCTCAAATAAAGATGTTTCATTTGTGTAGAAAGTAAGTAGGTGTTGAAGGTCAACGGTCACAATACCTTTAATGCAGAGACTGCTATAGAGCTACAAAACAGAGCTGACTTGCTATTCAAATCATCTATTAATCTAGAAAAAAATGATGGCAGAGGTAGAGAAGGAGGGAGGGAAAGTAAAGGAGAATATTGAAAGAGACTAAACCTACAGAAGCTTATAAATCAAATGTTTCCTTTGGGATCACAGCATAAGGACGGCCGTCGCACGAATACACAGTGATTTAATCCGCAGACGTAGTACTTTGGAACGGAATAGAAAGAAAAACACATATCCTTATCTGACTCGTCGTTCATTGAACATCTACCTCCCCTGAGAAGCCTTTGAGTCAGGAGCGACCAAAAGCCATTACGCAGTCACACTATAGCTAGATGAAAACAAGGCTTACCGCACCAGGCTTTTGATGACAGCACAAAGCCTGAAAATGTTTATATTCTAGTTTTTAGCAGACCTGTGTAGGAAGGAGCTGCGTTTGACTGCGTCTCACACGCAGAAGTTGAAAGTGCCAACAATGCCCACGCAAATTGATATCTGGATTTATTTTTCTCTTTCTTTATATATAAACACACTAGCTCTCGTTTATCAGATCATGTTCAAAATGAAATGCTAGCTTACTTGGTGAATACTACATAGTATACATTGACTGAGAAGTGAAATAGTAGGCATTGTAGCTATTATACCATGATAAACATTAAAGGGGACCTATTATGCCCCATTTCACAAGATGTAATACAAGTCTCTGGTGTCCCCAGAATGTGTCTGTGAAGTTTCAGCTCAAAATACCCCACAGATCATTTATTATAGTTTGTCAAAGTTGCCCCTATTTGGGTGTGAGCTTCGGTTGCTCAACAACAACAAAGCTGGAGAATCTCACGCAGCCAAAATGACGATTGTCAGTAACAGTGTTCAGCCTTACATTGTTCAAACCGGAGACGACACTGATGGAGAGACTCGGGAAGAAGTTACAACTTTTAGAATGCAACTGGACATTTCTGAATGGTTAGTGGATAAATTTATGAAGTTGCTGTAGGGTTGATTCAACTCATTAAATCAGAGGTCTTCAACCCTGCTCCTGGGGACCCACTATCTTGGAGAGTTTAGCTCCAACCCTAATCAAACACACCTGAAGCAGCTAATCACGCTCTTCAGGATGGCTTGAAACTACACATGTAGGTGTGCTGAAGCAGGTTGGAAATAAACTTTCCAGGACAGTGGGTCCCCAGACCTCTGCATTAAATTGACCCTCGTTTGTAAAGCAGTCCGGCTTAAAATGACGGCATGGCAACAACACTCTACTAAACAGCATGCATGTTGTCACATGGCCTTATAATTCATAGAAATTTGAATATTTTTTTAGAAAAATAAAAAAATAAATAGGTATAAAAGGTCCACTCCTAAACTTAATCATCAGTGGGGCATAACCAGATCGTACAAAAACGTACAAATGAAATTGTACTAATTGATACCAATTTGCTAAAACATAAAATAGTTACAAATTGCCATGAGAGTGTGTTGGATCTTTGCATTAGGCCTTGTGCATTAGTGTAAAAGCAGCATAAAAAACTTGCTTATCATCACCATTGCCGGGACTATTTTGCTTGTGTTCATCATGTGACCTTGTTCCATGCTACACAATCCCCACTTGGACACATTTCTCCCTTTCACCTTCCTACGCTTTGTTTATTACGCATTTTCAATAAAAGCCTAACCATGGCACTGCTAACCCTATTTTTCACTGTAATTTATAGTCACCAACTTGTGCTGAACTGGTTGGCAGCAGGCAGTAACAGGATGACGTGGCCGCCCTTGGGCGCCGAGTTACAGAAATTAATTGCATATGGATAAAAGTGTGCGTTACATAAATCCTTTATCAGCTAGGCATAATAATGGCAAAAAGGAGAGGTCTGACAGATGCCATCGCCACTGAGCTTCAAGCACTGCTTTTCAAGCGTGCATGTGCTGGTAGATTATTAACAACCATTTTCAAATCCTAATTAGGAAGCAAATGTGTCACAATATGGAAACAAAAGAAAACCCCTTGGGAAAAGCGCAGCCAGTTCAGAGGTCATAACCGATTTAATGAAGCCAAAGAGCTTTTAAGAGGTCAATGTTAAATTAAACTTATGTTTCAAACACATTTTTTTTTCTTAATAAATTGACAGTTCCAAAAATAAAAAGACCCGGCTCCATCAAAACTAGCCATACTTTTATATTAACTTAACTCATATGTCCTGTAAAAAACACAACATGCATTAATTATGCACATATTGCCATTTTCTGAACATGATTTAAAAAAGACAGAGATATATTTTCATTCCCAGGACCTCAATATGACATGCTGTATGAGTCTCCAAGGCATTTCAGGCTGCAAAGTTTCTGTGGCAGAGACTCATTAATAAACAGACAGATTAATAAACTATTTTGGACGTGCAATTAATATGCATGCCACAGGGGAGGTAGATGAGACTGAGTTTGTTCATTACATCACATACATATATTAACATAAAGCTTCCTGGGAGCCTGCCATCTACTACTCCTTGGTGAGCTGTTACCAGTGAAAAATCTGTCACTACAATAACACAACTTTTGCTGAATTAGTATTTCATAATCTCCAAGAATGTTGACCTATGCATAGAACAGACCTAAAATGTCCTTTTCAGTAATGCGAAGTACACACTGCAAGACTGAAGATCACCGTCCAGCCCAAATTTGTACTTTGTTACTTTCTGTAGTTACTGTAGTTACTTTCCAGAAAGTCATTCTTCTCATTCCAGCTCATACACATACATAATAGTTGATTTTATGTGGACACACACTAATGAGGAAGTTTGCCATCTTGCTCTGATTTTCACAGACTGGGACCAAAGGGAAAAGAATACAACAAAAAGTGTATGCGGATTGATTACAAGTTTGAAATTTGAAAACAGTTTGAAACTGGTTTGAAATCTGATTTGGTCTGAATGCAGTTTTTGAAATCTGGTTATTATATGTCTATAGCAAAGTCCCTTTAAGACAAGTCATTTCACTCGGCGGCCATCTTTGAAAAGCCTCTTGGGCAAGCTGTTTCAGTCATGCAAGTACAGCTTCAATCTCTTTGAATGAGGAAACATCACATTCTCTAAAGTTGTTCACCAAGCTTGCTTACAATTAAATTTCATATTTGAAATCAATAAAATCTGACAACAACTGTCTCATAGATTTTGTTTCTAAATGCTCAAATCATGACAAAAATTGGCATTTTTCAGGCTGGACCAGCCAATACGCATCTGCAGTCATAATCATGCGTCTCAGAACACTGACTGTTTCTATAGCAAACAGAGCTTCTAAAGGCAGCTGCAGTGACACAATGACTTTTCCAATTGCTGATTGGCTCTTTTATTTAGAAGGCGGGACTTACTCCACCATACTGCGCATAGTTCTTTCTCCCATTTGTAGTAATATGAGTGCACTTTGCATATCTAAAGTCTTTGACATTGGTCAGGGTAGCGCCATATTTAATTTTTGACAGGAATGAAAACGAGGCTGTGAGGGATAGAATTACAGTGTGTTTAATATATTGTACTGTTATTTAACAACATACCAATTTTTAAGCTGAGAAACATCTTTCTGGGGCAAAAAAAAAACTTTCAGTAGACGAAAAATTCCATAAACTAGTTTTGAAAGTTGTGACTTGTGGAAATTATGTGATCTAGGACCTTAACACAGTGTGTGCCATTGTAAAGACTGTACATCCATTCCTTACAGCCTCATTTACATTTGCATTAAATTCAATATGACAGCTAACCTGACTAAGGTCTATAGCGTCATGACCAGTGTTGGGCACGTTACTTTAAAAAAGTAATTAGTTATAGTTACTAGTTACTTCTCACAAATAGTAACGGAGTTAGTAACTGAGTTACATCATTATAAAAGTAACTAATTACCAGGGAAAGTAACTATTGCGTTACTTAAAAAAAATAAAAAAATAAAAATAAAAATATGCCAAATAAATTGAATGCCCCCAATATTACATATAAGTCTAAGAATAAATTATTCTTGATGCGACTCATGACTCATGATCCGCTCTTGCTCACGACATGAAATTTCTCTGCCTACTGTGTTGGTAGCCATTAAAGAAAACGTAGTTTCATATTTATGTTTAAATAGTCCTATGTTATGTTTTAAATCCATTTATTCGATTATGAAAAGTGAACAGCGTGAGTAAGATGCATCATAAGATGCGCAAATATATCGGGAGACATGGAGTGGGTCAGACATGATTTTAAACACTTCATTAAGTTTTGTTTTATAGAAAGCCTCTCTTTAAAGTGAATTTCGTTTTGTAAAAATTGTATCTTAATTTTAATCAATGTTTCATCAACCAATTGCTTGGATTTAATATATAACAAGCAAATATAGCAGACAATAAAATCATGACATGGAGGCGCGGGCGCGATCACTGGCGCGTGAACTGGAGCGCGTCTTATAGGCTAAATGAACCGAAACTCAGAGGCTGCTTGCCTCGCAGACATGAGAAATATATCTATAGAATGCTTGAAATATCTACTTTAACGAAAATGAAGTAATTAAACACGAAAAGAAAGAGGCTACTCTGATTATGTAGCCTAATCCGAATGAAATGTGCGTTATCTCTCTAGGCGCGTCCATATGAGCAGATGATCAGCAATGAGAATGAGCAATGTCAACTTCATCTTTGCAGCCGACACTGATTCAGAAAACATTACTTTATTAATAAACAATTAAAATGTCTCCTTGCTGTTTTTGTCACACTCATAATCATTACTTTTGCCGGTTCTTTATGGCAATTATGCGTGCCATTGAGTGCTATATAGCCTATATTATGTAAACGCTCCTTATTATGGTTTATTCTCTCCAGTATTTAAGAAATTAAATTAATATAAATGTGATTAGTCAACTAATAACTTAAATGAACAACTACTAGTCGACTAGAAAAAAACTCATTTCACATATTTTCGATCAAGCATCAAAAAGAGTATTCTGGTTTGAGCTCGCGCTTCGCGCGCATGCTCTGACAGACACACACACAGCACATCATACATTATTATCAGTTTGAAATTATATTTGTGTATGACTAACCGCAGCACACACCAGAGAAAAAAACTTTGCAGGTCCTATGGCTGAGAGAGAGCTTACTCGGATGAAAACCGCTTCAGTGAGCTCAATTATAGTAACGCTGCATTTTTTTTGTCAGTAACGCTAACGGCGTTGTAACGGGAGAAAAAGTAATTCGTTTGATTACTCGTTACTGAAAAACGTAACGGCGTTAGTAACGCGCGTTATTTATAACGCCGTTATTCCTATCACTGGTCATGACTGGCATGTGTTGGGCTCTGTCTACAATCTGGGGGTTTGGTTGCCACCTAGCTGGGGACAATAAAATGAAAAGACATTCAAATATAAAGAGGTCACAGTGGGCTAGATTTAAGACTCCACTCTCGGGATCTAGTCAGTCTAGTACATTTGGATAGCTTTGAGAGCTATGCAGTGAAACCCACATTTGGCCACAGCACCAGTGAGCACTAAGTGACCATGCCACAGGGATAGATCTGCTGATTGCACCTCTTCAATGCAAAAGCACTTCTTCTTACCCTGATGCATCGGTCTCATATTCCCAGCTTGATGATCTGATCATCATTACAGCTGCAGTGGAGGAAATCAAGGTAGGCAGGAACAAAAAGGGACATTGATTTGGTTGAGAATGAAGCAGAGAATGACTGACTAACAGCATACCCGAGTGGTGACATCATACTGAGAAGGTGGATATGAAGCTTTGAGCAGAAGCCATAAGTGTGGGAGATGATAACACTGTGCCTGCTGGGAGACACTTGATGAAGTTCACTTGTTGGCAATGTTTACTTATTAAACTATATAAACAAAAGACAAAAATAAAATTAAAGTGCAAAAAAAAAAAAACTTTAGAATGTCATAGGGAAAAATTAAAGATCAACCATTTAAAGAACCTTCAAAGAACTTCCAATATTGGAAAATCAAGACCAATGCTCAATGTTCATCTCGACTGACTCATGCAATGAAATCAGCCAATAATTGGCCATTTTTAGATTACTACATCAGCCATGTCTGTTTAACACAATTTTCACCAATGTTTCCATCAAGGAGTTTTTAAAATAGCAGTTTTAAATTCAAGTAAAAGGTCTGTGAACTTAAATAGACCTTATGCGGCAGGAAAAATTTGCACGCAGCCATGTTTAGAATTTTGTCTTTGAACTATGGCATTGCTGTCAAAGAATAATTAGCTGGTGAAGTGGATTTACTTATTGTAGAGTTAAAAAAAGTTATCATGAGAAATGTAATGTTTAAAGGTGCCATTGAATTGAAAATTGAATTTACCTCGGCATAGTTGAATAACAAGAGTTCAGTACATGGAAATGACATATGGTGAGACTCAAACTACATTGTTTCCTTATATAAATCTCATTTGCTTAAAAGACCTCTGAAGAACAGGCGAATCTCAACATAACACGACTGTTACGTATCAGTCGGGGTGTACGCCCCCAATATTTGCATATGCCAGCCCATGATCGAGGCATTACAAAGGGCAAAACGTCTGGATGTGCACAGCTGAATCATCAGACTAGGTAAGCAAGCAAGGACAACAGCGAAAAATGGCAGATGGAGCAATAATAACTGACATGATCCATAATAACATGTTATTTTTAGTGATATTTGTAAATTGTCTTTCTAAATGTTTCGTTAGCATGTTGCTAATGTACTGTTAAATGTGGTTAAAGTTACCATTGTTTCTTACTGTATTCACGGAGACAAGAATCGTCGCTGTTTTCATTTTTAAACACTTGCAGTCTGTATAATTCATAAACACAACTTCATTCTTTATAAATCTCTCCAACAGTGTAGCATTAGCCGTTAGCCACGGAGCATAGCCTCAAACTTATTCAGAATCAAATGTAAACATCCAAATAAACACTGTACTTATGCGATTAGACATGCTGCATGACTAACACTTTGTAAAGATCCATTTTGAGGGTTATATTAGCTGTGTAAACTTTGTTTATGCAGTGATAGAGTCGAGAGCTCGGGAGGGGGCAGAGAGCGCACGATTTAAAGGGCCCGCAGCATGAATCGGTACATTTCTAATTATAGGCAGTTAAAAAAATGTATTAAAAAAAATCTATGGGGTATTTTGAGCTGCAACTTCACAGACACATTCAGGGGACATTGTATTACATTACAGCTTGTAAAACTTATATTACAGCTTGTAAAAAAACGTTCGATGGCACCTTTAAAGCAGATGCCTTAACAAATATCAGCAGACCAGGAAGTTTTTAAAACAAGCAGTTTATTCTTAAATACGTAAGATTACAGTGGAAATACAAATCGGAAGTCAAAAGACAATGAAAAGGGGCAGGGCTACATAAGGTCTATAGACTTTCAATTCACTTTGCAACGTAACTTCTTTAATCGCACCTCAAATGTGAACTTTGACGCTGCTGTTTTTTTTATTATTCTTTTTTTTTAAATAAGGAAAAATGTAAAAATACCAGAAAAATGTGAATTTACATGCTTGACAAATCAGACAACTACTGTAGTCCTTACACAGAATCTGTTAGCAACCCTAATGTTTAAATATGTTATAGCAGAATTAAAAAAAAAAAATGGAAGACACTTCAAGTCATTTTGACCTTACAATACTGAAAAGCAAATGATTTTAAAAATGCTTAAAACTGCTTAAATCTCAAATTAATTCCTTACAGAATGGTGAATAATTAGCCTTCAGGCTGGCCAACAAACTGACATCACGACTAAACCACTCTACAGCAGGAGTCTTGTAATAATCAAGTTTTAACACAGCACTCTTCCTAATGAATTTTTTTTTTCCTAATCCTGTTCATATGAGCTCAATAAATTAAGTCGCTACACTGAGCATAACTATCTGTGCAAAAAGCAGTTTAGATCATTAGCATTGTGGTCTACCCACACACAATAATTGATCTCTGTGACAGAAGGTTTCACAGAAGGCTACAGCAGCGAATATGCATAAAAGACTCTTGGTTACAGCAGAAAGGAAGCTGAGACCTGTGCAATGTTGTTGAAGTTACTCTAGCCCATGTTGCTTGTCTGCAAACACGTTAGCATAATTGTCACAGGGCAAGATTACAGCAAGCTAAATGCTAATCGCTTAGCACAAGACCTTTGAAATTTAACAGCATGTTGATGATGATATTGCCTCGACAGTGCATATGAACGACTTCTGCTGGGAACTCGGTGTACAAACACATACAGTGTGTCTGCTGCCAGTAGCCTAAGCTACACCGCATTCTGTGTACATTTAATTACTGAGAGTGGTTGCTGTGAAAATGCTTTACAGGACAAACAGTTTATCAAAGCATCATTTACTGAATTGGGTTGGCTCCAGGGGCATGTTCATGTGTGTACACAGGATTCACTCCTGCTTGATCTTAATAAACTGCCACTAATCTGTACATGCCAATGCTGGAGCTAAATAAGTGTTTGGGGAACTGCTGACACTAACTAAAACATTATAGCAGGAAGATGCTAGTCAAAGCCACTCAGAGAAGATAAAGCAGCCAGACATGCACAGTAGAATCAGAAGAACAATTAATTTAGATTTAATTTAGAAAAATAATCATGTTAATTATAGGTCATCCCTTTTTGCAATCCACTGTGTGTGTCTACTCTATAGCAAAAGGGGCCTATGAACCCCTGGAGATGGGCAGGTAATAACTGTAAAGCAAGAGTATGAATTAATGGTGTTCTGTCCCCTTGCTAACTGGGAACTATGAAGCTAAATAAACAGCTCAATATAAACACTGTATAGTCTTGAGCAAGGCAGAGTCAACAATTGTGACCAAATCAGATAAATCCAAATATAACATCCTGACACTAGAGGAATCAATGAAAGCCTGTTTCTACCTCAGAGGAGTAAAAATAATAGTTACGATAATAGAACGACTCATCGTGGAATGTGCCTATCTATAGATAGGTGAAACGCCGCCTCCGCAGAAGAAATCAACGCCTACTTCATCCACTGGTGGGGCAAATGTTAGGAATATGGTTATTTATTTTGAATTTTTTTTTAATTTACTCTATGTATGATTCAATGACTCACTCATATACTCTTGTTTAATTACTGGATGAATCAGTGTATTTGAAAGAATCTGCTGAATTCAACGTCAAATACATTTTTTAACACTCACTTGTCGCCACCTGGTGGTGAAACAATGTAATCAATAAATGCATCATTTTCAGCGTCAAGTTTCTTTTTTTCTTAGCTTCTTTTTTGATCGATAACATAGACATTAGTATTTATATCTGAACTATAAACTTTTATCTCACTATTTCTGTGATAATTTGAATATTTGTAACAGAAATAAAGATACTGTGTGGTTGAAAACAATGTGCAGCTGTTTATACATACATGACAACTGCTCTCTCAAGACGAACTTTGAAGTAGATCAACTGTAAGACATAAGGAATCCACGAAATGCCACACTGACGAGCTGACATGTCCTTTTTTATTCACAATCTCCTCGTCGCCGGCAGGTACAGCACTCATTTTCATGTGTTTGCGTGTTCTGATTGCACGTGGCAATTGCGCAACTGAACTCCACAGCAACTTGTTTGCGTGTCACTTGTAGCGCATCTGTTTTTGATCCAGGGACGGAGCGAGCTTGAGTTGTTCATGCAACCGATCTTCATGTCTGTTTACGTTTTAATGCATTTAAGTGAAACTATATCGGCAGTTACTGTATATCAAAAATTTTTTCTATTGTTATCGCTGAAGGCGTACCGTCGATAAATATCGATACCGTTTTATCGCCCAGGCCTATGTTCATCACTGCAACCTTTCATGCCACAATCTAAATATAATGCCATAGATCTAAATGTAATTAACACTTTTCATGACTAGTTAACCTTGAGAGCTATAATAGTAAAAACCAGTGGTGTAGTCGGGGCGATACGCACGCATACGCATATACTTACTTTTTGCTCAGGGCTGTTTGCGTATTATGACTTCTAAGGATCAGTATTTGCGTACACCCACTTGTTTTTTGCTTCGAAAGTCCAAAAAATATTGTCCTGTTAGCTTCCCCTTTAACTGTGTGTCAAATGCTGTTGTAGACTTGTGCCGATATTCGGTAATGCGATAAATCGCGATAATGAATATGCACGATATTGTTATCGTGGGCATTTCAAAATACCGTAAATAATAATTTATTACCAATTATTAATTTTTTTATAATGCAATTAAGAATACTTTACCCATCAACCGTATAAAATGCAAAACATTGCTGTATTCTGCGTCAAAAGAACACGCGCTCAGATGTAAACAAACCCAAAGTACATGAGAAGCACATGACGGAACGAGTGAAGGAGACGTGCTGAATGAAAGCGCACGTTCACTCTCTGACAGCAGAGGGCGCTGATGGAACAACAGCATGCAGCAGTTACCACGGAAACCGCGCAAACAAAGCAACTGCGCTAGTTAAGTTTTTAAAATGCTTCAAACAGCCTTTTTTTTTTTTGTAATCTCAATGTTGTTCATCACCAAATACTTGAAGACTTAAAAGTCTATTTTCAAACCTTATATTTTAATCTGGACTACCTCATGCCCTAATTATTATGCTGCGTTCACACCGAACGCGTCTGGGGCGTCTGAGGCGTCTGATTTACATGTTAAGTCAATGTAAACGCGCGTCTAGGTGTCCTGCGGCGCGAATCAAGCGTCTAGTGCGGCGCGAATCGGCCGTTGACGCGCAAATAGCGGCATAACCGAGTTAAATTGCCGCTACAGGTTTCCAACTGACGAGATTATGTGTTTATTCAGAGGATCTGTGCAGAAAGAGATGAAAGCCCCTCCCATGACGCGAATTCGCGTCTGAACATACTTTGTTTAGACGCGCGAATTGAGCGAATTTTACGCGCGTCTGAAGCGTCTGACTTAAAAATGTTCAAGCGTCCAACTAGACGCGTCTGGCGCGAATTTGACGCCCCAGACGCATTCGGTGTGAACGCAGCATTAGAAATGTTCTGATTATTTGGTATTGTTCAGAAAAAGTTTGAAACATATGTCTTCATTAGTTAACATTTTAATTCATTATTACCAAACTGACAATAAAAATACTTATAAAGTATTAAATATTCTTAGTTAATGTTAATTTCTTAATTACTGTTTAATAACATTACTAAAATCAAAAGAGCTTATTTAATGGACCTGAGAGAAAACTAACAATAATCAATTGTATTTCTTAACTAACATTAACAAAAACTAATACTTTCTGTAACAAATGTAGCTATCTTAGTTAATGCATTAAATAATGAGACCTTATTGTAAAGTGTTTTCTGTTGTTCTTTATAGCCTAATTCTTTTGCATTATAATCTGTTTGAAAATTTTACTTTATATATTTTTTGTGTATTGTATTATTGTATTTAAACATTCAGAGTTCTTTTTGTTATTACAAAAAGAGTTCTTAAACCTGTTATACTATGACAACACTTTTTTGCAACTTATTTCAATATCGTGATAATACCGTATACCGTGATAAAAGCTTCAGCAATTAATTGCAACATGAAAATTTGATACCGTCACATGCCTATGCTGTTGTGTAAACTCGTTATTCTTTGTTGTAATTGGTGCATGAGCACTTCTGTCATTCTACCTTTTCCCACCCATCATAGACTAAAAAAAACAGGCTTGACAGTGCGTGTTCGCACTGCAGTGAGAGAACTCAGATCAATGCCGCTCTGTGTTTTGAGCGGTGCATTGAGCGCATTTCTCTCACTGCAGCGGTCACGGCGTGAGAAATATGGTGGTGAGTAAATAAGACTATTAATTAATTATATAGCCTACGTCATGCGTTCGGAGCTTTTATAAGCGCTAAGTTCCCGTACAAACTGAAAAGACCATTAGCGCAAATGAAGCCTTGTTTATTCAATGCATTAGTGGTGCGGGAAACATAAGCATACTAGGCTGTTACTCTGAATCTTATCACGCTCCAAAAGTTTGATAAGATTTCCACGAGCCATCCCAACAAAATGTGCGATCCATTTGAATTCTACTGAGTTCAAAAAAAGAGGACAAACATCATTTTGCACCAAAATTTATTAGGGAGCTTTTTAAACTACTCATGACCCACCCTTACTAGAATTTATATCGTTTTTATTGTAGTAATTATGGTAAATTTGGCTAACTTGTAGAATTTATAATCTATTAAGGGAATATATTTTCACTAGATTTATATTACACCTGTGACATGTTCTGTTGTTTCTATAGGCTATGTGTAGGTTGCTATTTTTCATAACACATGCTATGATAATGGAAAATGATATAATTTGACTTCTTATGGCACACTGAAGTAGAAAATTCTGTCAAACTGATAAGCTTACATGTGCGTAAATAATATAAAACTGAGTTTACAGAGGTTACCGGGGAAACAGCTCTATTTCTGCTGCTCCATAAGCGCCACCTACTGACAGAGTGGTTTAAATTTTTATTCGTGAAACTCATGACCACATTTTTATAATGTTAATAATTGGCTTTTTTTAATACCCTTTTGAATAAAATGAAACTTTAATTTCAGATATATCACTTTTCACAGTGAATATAAAAGCAGCATGTTTAAATAAGTCAAACTGTAAAGCATGAAAAATGTCAACCAATTTTAGAATGCACTGTATTTATTTGTTTTTAATGAAACATGTTACTAGTGAAAAACATGGTGCATAATAGTACACCACTTATTTTTTTAGGACTACACCACTGGTAAAAACATGCTCTAAGTTTTCGAGAGAGTAATACTAAGCTATTTCATATGCAAAGATGTTATCACAGCAGTGGACATTTACACTGAAGTCTCACAGCAGACACACCCCTTAAAACAGAGCATTCAAATAAGAGGGATAAAATCAGGGTAGGAAAAATGTCTTTTATTTCTAAATTATGCCAATTTTTGATGTAAAAAAAAAACCATACTAACATTATAAGTGCACCCCAGGAAACATTATAAAACAATAAAACAATGCAGCTCATGACCCCTTTAAATTTGGTTGATTAGTATGTAACCCATGCCATTGTTACACCATGGTGACAGGCGTTGCCTGAAGAATTACTGTCATTGGTGTCACAAGTTTTCACTGACATTATTTTATAGGCATCCCCCAAGCAAACTGTGCATCTTTATGAGATAAATGCCTTTAGCGCTCATATTATAAATCAAAATGTTTGTTTCCTACTGTATATCCTGTAGCCATTAATTTCCTGCATCAGTTGTAGTAAGAGAAACAAATATAACTTGAGCAAATAATGTATAACAAAATACAATTAGATATAGAAAAAAGCTTCTAATCCAGTTTGTCAAATCGTCCATTGATCTGGAAAGAAAACTATTTAAACAGCTTGCTTTTTAACGGCAAGTGATTTTCTGTTTGTCTTAATTAGAGATTTGTTCATTCTTAAATCTGATTACCGCTGATTTGTTTTGAACAGCAGCTGTCTTGTTCAAAAATATATTGGTCTACAATTGAATTTTTTTCCTGTTCATACTTCTCTTTTAATGCACTTTTAGTACAGTCAGCTGCTCAGCTGCTGAGGAGACATTATATTTGTTCTCTTTGCTCTGCACTCATTGCCAGTCAAGTGTTTGAGAAATACAGACTAAATCGTTAATAATAAAGAAAAAAAAAAACCTAGTAATGAATCACAGAGCATGGTGAACTACAAATACCAATGACAGAGGGGCCCTCTATGATACCCGACTATAGAACTGTCAGGAAGTGAAATTCAGAGCTTGGAGTCAAACACGAAATGAGAGATTGAGTTTGACCGTAAAAAATACAGCGAGGGGAAAAAGCCATCAAGACCTTGTGTCGCTTCAACGTCTCAGGGGTTCTCCCGTACAACGGCACAGAGGCTTAGAGACAAAGAATCAATACAATCTGTGAGGTTTTAACTTTTTCTCTTGGCTGGACATAATGGAAAAAAACATTACATAAAAGCAAATATTGCTGCTGGGCAGCATGCTGAAACCGCAGAGTGCACCGCTACAAGTCCTGGAGTCACTGGAGAACTGAGAAAGATGATGACAGCTCCAAATGGTTGAACAGAAGACAACAACGACAGGTACTTGCATCAAAAAGCCCGTCATATCAGTCCATGACTGCGTTCTGACTTTTTTTTTTTACAAATGCCTTATCAAAAGGTCACTGCACTCATAGCTTGGTTATATCTTAAAGGGATAGTTCATCCAAAAATTATAATTCTGTCATCATTTCAAAGCTTTTTTTCTTCTTTGGAATTCAAAAGAAGTTATTCATGAAAAGTGTTTGTGTATTTTTTTGTTCGTACAATGGAAGTCAATGGGGTCCCACTGACTTTCATTGTATGTACAAAACCAGTGGAAAACGATTTGTAAATGACATTAGGGTTAGTAAATGATGACCATTTTCATTTTTGGATTACATATCCCCTTAAATAATTATGTTGTCTGATAAGTGTCTGATATTTCTATTCTAAACAGCAATTAATTTGGTAACAGTGATGAAATTTCAGAGTCATTTTCAACAAATCCATTCAGCTTTAGAGGGCCCTGCACACAAAATTGCCCACTACAAATATTGACACATGAAGATGGGTAGAAGCCAGAGGCACCCTGTTGATCGCAGCATCTGCGCCTCGAAAAGCAGACCTCCAGCTTTACACGACGACATGAACAATAGAAGCCGAGCTAGATTTGGCTTTCCTGAATGATCACGTTTCTGGGGCCGAGAGCTGATAACAGATAAGGCAGCTGTGCTGGAGGACGACAGACAGGAAAGCCTGCTGAAGCACAGACAAGAGGCTAAAGCGCATTTGTCAGGCAGTATTGCTCACCAGGGCTTTCCCAGGCAGTGAATGCAAGCTGACAGTGTTTGCAAGAATTAAAACATCACGCTTTATCTCACTGCCTAAACCCGATATATCATATTTTCAGTGAGGCGCCTCATGAACAAGCAGGGCTGGTGTATGGTCCAAAGCGGAAGTGGGAGGGGTATTTTTCTGAAATGATGCAGCGGCCAGGGACCACTCAACCAGGCAAGACCAAGCTGTTGCCTGGCTCATGATCCATATGTAGTTCTCTACGTCCCATAACATGCAGGAGATGGTGAGGGACATCACTCTCTCTTACAAGATTGTGTGGATCACGCACAGCCAGCAATTTCCATACTGATTTACAGAGGCAATAGATACATTAGAGCAGTGGTTCTCAAGGCCTTCCAATATCCAAGACAACGTTCAAATCCCCTCTTTGATGACATATTTAATGACTTTTGGCATTCAATTTGAACATGAAATGCAGCCTCCCATTTTTTAATTAAAAACCCTTAAAGGGTCTTTATGTAAGAATGTTCATGTATTAATCGCGAACAGCTTGTAACATAAAATAAAAACAAGCCCTTCCAAGACTCTTAGGTTGTCTATGAAAGCCTAGACTGATTTTTATTTGAATGACTCGGGCCGGTTTTGCCGGGAAAATCCAAAGGACGTAGCCTAACGGTTATGCGCGCGCCCGAGAACCTCTCTTCCGTTAAATGACACATGAATTGAATGTTTACAATATTCAGGATAATGCCAAAAGAGCTATTCTGTATTCTAATGTCAATGTGCCATGCAAAGAAAAGGAATTAATTCAAACTTATCTCACAGCAAGATCTACAGGGAGTGCAGAATTATTAGGCAAGTTGATTTTCTGATCATATTTTTTTCCCAAGCACATTTTACCAATTCCAATCCACATCAATCTTAATAACTACTATTAATATTGTTTTTAATCATTTATAAGTGATATATAATTGTTCATGAAGGCTGGAAATGAAAAATGCCTTATATTCAGGTGTGCAGAATTATTAGGCAAGTTTTCTTTTACAGGCAAAATGAGCCAAAAAAGAGATTTAACTCAGACTGAAAAGTCAAAAATTATTAAATACTCATGAGAAGGACGCAATACTAATGCAATACTAGAAATTGCAAAGTTAAAGCATGACCAAGGGACAGCAAAATGCTCATTGGGTCAGCGGGGTCAGACAAAAACAGGTGGAAAAGAAAAGACACGTTAACTGCAAAATAATTAAGAATTATGTGTGAAACCATCAGGAACCCTTTAGTCTCCAGCGCCACCATTTTCCAGAACTGCAACCTACCTGGAGTCTCCAGAAGTGCAAGGTCTCAGGATCTCAGAGACTTAGGTTAGCTAAAGAATCCTAAAAAATGACCCGCACTTGATAAGAATCACAAGCTGAAGTGTTATAAAATACATGAAGACTGGGTTTTTATAGGCCTTATAAACAGACAGCTTGAGAGTGACTCCTGAAGGACCAGCACCACATCCTCTTGTACCACTGTTTGAAGAATTTATCTTCCAGAATCTGGCAGTAAGTTTTGGAAGATCATTTTTAGTCCATCTCTGCAAGACAGACATTTCAGGATAAGAGATGGACTAAAAGTAAACTCCCACACCTTACTGCCAGATTCTGGATAAATTCTTCAAACAGTGGTACAAGAGGATGTGGTGCTGGTCCTTCAGGAGTCACTCTCAATCTGTCTGTCTATAAGCCCTATTAAAACCCAGTCTTCATGTATTTTATAACACTTCAGCTTGTGATTCTTATCAAGTGCAGGTCATTTTTAGGATTCTTTAGCTAACCTAAGTCTCTGAGATCCTAACACCTTGCACTTCTGGAGACTCCAGGTAGGTTGCAGCTCTGGAAAATGGTGGCGCTGGAGACTAAAGGGTTCCTGATGGTTTCACACTTAATTCTTCACCTTAATTCTTAATTATTTTGCAGTTAACATGTGTCTTTTCTTTTCCACCTGTTGTTGTCTGACCCCGCTGACCCAATGAGCATTTTGCTGTCCCTTGGTCATGCTTTAACTTTGCAATTTCTAGTATTGCATTAGTATTGCGTCCTTCTCAGTATTTAATAATTTTTGACTTTTCAGTCTGAGTTAAATCTCTTTTTTGGCTCATTTTGCCTGTAAAAGAAAACTTGCCTAATAATTCTGCACACCTGAATATAAGGCATTTTTCATTTCCAGCCTTCATGAACAATTATATATCACTTATAAATGATTAAAAACAATATTAATAGTAGTTATTAAGATTGATGTGGATTGGAATTGGTAAAATGTGCTTGGGAAAAAAATATGATCAGAAAATCAACTTGCCTAATAATTCTGCACTCCCTGTATATCTAAAGTCTATAGTCTCAAATATACGTTCATGACAGTGTAATTTTAATTACCTCATCGGTCGACATGATGCTGGTGAATCGCAGATCTGGTGTCATCATATCCACATCGATCAGAATCTTTCTTAACCGTCGCTTTCTCCATGCTGTCATTTTTGTTGTGTGTTTATTTTGTTATTGAGGAAAGCGCGCAGCACATTTACCTAACGTTACACGTCAAAAGCCTACACTTGCAAAGGTATTTTCAACTACTTTTTACTTATAAACAAAGAATAAAAAAGAACTTCGCGTAAGTATATTGACGCCTTGAATCACGTCAGTCTCTTGTAAGTTACAAGTGCGAGCACGAGCAAGCAATAAATTGCTGGCTGCAGTTCACTTAACGGCCACCGGTGTCGCCAATAACAAGGGGTTCTGAATTCTACAGTCCCTTTCAGTTGGGATGCAGTGTCTGGCTTACAATTTCTAAAAAAGATAAATAATAAATAATAGTAATAAAAACTGCAATTGATCATTTTAAATGTGCCAGGTGAATTTAGTGAATTTAGAAATTAGACTAAAATAAATACTATATATGCAGCTGATCTTTCTGATATTGAATATACTGAAAAGAAGAAACAGCTTTATGTAGGCTACATTTGACAAATGAATTTGGTTATGCTCAATGGCAAATAAATGAATTAATTAATTGCAGGATTTCAGTAATGGGAACTAAAGTGAGCAGAAATAAATTAATTGTAAGGAACATAGTTGCGTCCCAAACGACGCACTATACACTATGCACTTATACACTTATGCACTATGTACTCATCCATGTAGTGCATGAATTGTATAAGGTTATTTAGTCATTTAACATCGGAATCTGACAGCCCCTCCACTATGTAATTAAAACTGTGACAGTTGAGTGCATGAAGTTTCCAACATTCCACACTTGTTTTTTTCCGTTAATTTCGTGCATCATCCGGGTATTTAAAGTGTACTTTTTCTTTTTGTAATTTTCAGTGTGAACGCACTACTCGCACTATTTATACTTCAAAACGTCATAGAATAGTGCATAAATATGCAAATTGGGACGCACCTAGTGTGTATACTCTGCAGGAGTGGGCAGCTATGGAATTGACCCTTCGCCAGGAGTTTCATTGACAAGCGATCTAACCAATCATAACGCCGAATCCGCCATTTTGTCCGACAAAGCAGTCAGGAGTTAGAAGATTAACCTTGGTGGACTTAAACTTGAAAAATGGTTTTTACTGATGTCTTTCCGCGTTTGAAACAACATTCCTTCTCATGTTCATTCATGGTTATTTGATGCTATAAATTAACTAGTAGGAAGAGATGATCGATTTACAAGCCTCTTGA
Organism: Megalobrama amblycephala; assembly: GCF_018812025.1. NCBI lineage: Eukaryota > Metazoa > Chordata > Actinopteri > Cypriniformes > Xenocyprididae > Megalobrama > Megalobrama amblycephala. Next base: position 10,516,416 of record NC_063052.1, read on the forward strand.
GCTGAGGCGCTACAGCAATCTGTCACGACCATGGTCACGACACAGTAAAGAGCCACAAAACGTTTTTTATTGTTTGAATTTCTTAAAAAAAAACTACACAATTTGAAAGCTGGGACTTTGTTTAATATCATAAGTAACTTGTTCTGTCTTGACTGTCGACGTGTTGTCAGTGTCCTCTTTGCTCCACGATGTATTTTTCACTGCATGTGGCGTGACAGCGCCACGGCTTGTCGGACAAAGCAACAGTAACTAAGGGGGGGCGGGTCTTTCCGAAGGGTCAATTTAACCAGTGATTTGTGAAACTAAAAATTTTCATAATTGATTAGTCAGTCAGCTGTCTGAACGAGCACTGTGTCTGTGTTCACAAAACCCTGTATAATAAGCCTACATCATGTCGCCCAGTCCCCAATCAGACACGTTTCAGACACTAATGTAAGTGTGGTCCTTCAAAAAGGTGATTCAACAAATAACTATAACCTTGTATTGATCAAAACCATTGAAGTCCTCATGAGAAAGGTCCAATGCACAGCGGCACAAAACCACTTAAGCGCATCCCGGATGCAGAATGATATGCTTCAATGTAATCTCAGTGCATGGACTCATAGGATTTCCCTTCCTCAGCATAAAAAAGTTCATAACTGTTACACTGTAAACCCTAATATGTTGAGACTACTTAAATGATTTGAGGAAAGTGATTCTCTCAGTTCAATTGGGTAATGGGGAAATTGACAACTAAACCTCTGGCCTGCTGTGTCAGCAAATTCACAACGACCAAAAAATAAATAAATTACCGCCTTGAGTTATATAGACCAATCAGCACAGTTGTCAAGGCAGACATTCAAGGATGACCAATCATATTAAACACAGACATAGCAAATCATTTAAATAAATTGAAATTTTGAGTACGACACTTAAAATCTTGATGCCAAATGAGTACATTAAACACACCTGTTTAAGTTTTGACGCCAAAACTTGGTATTTTAAGTAATGTTAAGTTATGATAACTTGATTTCTTTATTAATCACAACATTGGGGTTTACAGATATTGTTGGTGGACAACATTTAGTTCATGGCATCCAACAGTGTTTTGAGTCTTTTTTCTACTGCATTCATTTGCAATATTCTGACAGACACTGGGAGTAAGTATCACCAAAGTCCCTTTGAAGGAAAGTCTGTTCACTTGGTGGCCATATTTGCAACACCTTCGGGCAGCTATTTCAGGAATCTAAGACCAAGTTCTGTCTATATGAATGGGGGAATCCTGAAATCATAAAAACTGCTTGGCGTGCTTACAAATAAATAACACATTTCAAATCAGCAACAAAATCTGAAATGAACTGTCACATAAATGTTGTTTCTTATGCCCAAATAGCATTAAAAAAATCATATTTTTCAGCCTAGACGAGCCAATGCGCATGTGCAGTCCTAAGCGCGAGTCTCAGGTTCCTATAGGAACCAGAGCTTCTAACGGCAGCTGCAGTGACACAATGACTTTACCAATCAGCAATTGGCTCTTTTACTTAGAAGGCAGGACATATTCCGCCATATTGTGCAGTTTTTCCCATTCATAAGTAATAGTAATAGTCTTAGGAATCACATCATGAAGAATCAGCAACAGACTATACTGAATATATCCTTTAATCTCTCCATAACACCTCAAATACAAACCAATGGATTTTCATAAAAAAATTTTTTAGAGGGTTTTAACGTCACACTATAAGCTTGCCAACACACTAGCTGAAAAGTTACGTCAATGAGTTACAATTTGACATTTGCAATTTCCTTTAAAATGCACCACTGCTAAAATGATTAAAAAGTTGACCCCACTAATCGGTTAGCCAGTTGTTTGCTCTTGTTGATGATCCTAGCCCATTCCTAAATAAAACTCGCAGGAGTGAGAAAATCTGTACGCACAAATCAATGCATTTAAAAAAAAAAAGCCTCAATTAGAGCTCAACTGTGCATTTTCACCAAAGTAATAAAATGATGTCAATTTACAAATATCTTATTTTGTTTAGCTTTTTAATAAAGCTGGATCGTTTAGATTTAACTTATTTTAAAAACTTTTAAAATAGTCATCTTGGAACTTTGAAGTTTGCAGATCTCCCTGGTTGGCAACCACTGCATCAGAGGAAACATTACAGCACATGTTCATTTTCATCTAGCAGTATTTGAGAAACCAAATTCAATCCCTGTTATCACATAGCTACAGGTTTAGTACAGGTTGAATCCAACTGGATTGCATGCCAGGCAAAAATACACATAAACTGATCAACTTAGCATAAATGCCTCTCTCTCACACATCACGCTAAAGGTATTATCCCCAGCAGCCTGTAGACCGGTTTTATTTCTCATTAATTAGCCAAGCTTAACCCTTAAATGGTGTTTGCATCCTGGGAGACATTTGAGAGGTTGGAGTGGGAACAGTGAGAGAGTGTGTGGGCCTATTTTCTGAGTAAGAATTTTTAAAAAGTAGTTCCTGCAAATATTCAGGTCAAGCAACTTATAAAGACTATAGTGTCAACTCACCACTTTTATCTAAAAGTAAAATGGCAACATGCCGTGAGAAGGCCACTGACCTTGAGGTAAGTGTTCCCATCTTTTACCACAGGCCTACAGGACACCCCCACAGCGCGGAGGGGCCCCTCATGGCATTATGAGCCAATTATAGTTAAACTTCCCTATCTAGAACGATTTTTCTCTGCATAGGAGCTGCATCAAACTGTGTGAATTTATGTGCTTATACTGATGTATAATGCGGCATAGAGTTAGCAGTAATGTACACACAATCACAATTGATGCAATGTATCACACACTCGAATGTTGGTTATTGAGATATCAAGATGACATAAATAGTAAGCATATAATATACTAGTATGCTACTCTGAATTCAGACTTGCTGCAGTGTACCAAAATTACACATTATAAATGACAGAACCAGAAATTGAAGAACATTCAATATTTCAGCACAGAAAATGAAAGATATTACCCAAAGTAGCATCACTGTATGCCATACTATTTCACTCTCCACGTTATTTAAAAAAAAAAAAAAAAAAAGAAATTATTTAAATGTTTATTATTTTTTTTCAAATTTTCACCATTTTTAAGTTTGCTATTTTTAACTTGATTGTGCAAGGCTTCCGGTGTCAGCCGCTTTAAGATATTTTAGCTGAACAATAAGTGTTTAATGTTGCAAAGTGGTATTTGATATTATATTTTAATTTCTTATAATCATAAACACACTTGTTTGCCATGCAACAGCGTTTACTGCATTTTGTTATTGTTATCATTATTTAAATAGAGCAGTTAATTAATTGAAAGTCTACCACATTCACAGGAAATAGCATAGGCTACTACTGATTTTAAAAATAAGGTGTATAAAAAAATATGCTCATACTCGACGTCACAACTTGTAGGCGGGGCCTCATGCTGAGTTAAAAATAACCCAAATTGGGTTAAATATGGACAAACCCAGCAAATGGGTTGGTTTGACCCAGCAGTTAGGTTAAATAATAAAAAAATAAATAAACGTTTTTTTGTTTTTTTTAATTGCTTATTAATAAATGTTTACCTTTTGATTATTATTGTTGCCTCTTGTAATTATGTGTCTGATTTTTTTTTTTTTTTTTTTTTTTTTTTCAACCTATTTTGGCTTCCATAGTTTTAAGCCAGCCATATAGTAATTTTTAAAAATAGTTGGGTTAAAAAAACTGCCCAGCACGTTGGGCAAACATTTAACCTAACCGCTGGGTTTGTCTATATGTTTAACCCAACCTGAGTTGTTTTTTAACCCGGCATTCGTGTGGCATGGTCTTTGATTTTTTTTTTTTTTTTTTTTTTTTTTTTTTTGGGGTCTTTGATATATTTGAAATAACTATAAATCTTTCTTTCTATCTATCTGTCTGTATGTATGTATAAATATATATAGCTAAAGTACAAAGAAATTACTATCAAGGTAGTTTCATGTTCCTGTCTATTAAAGGGTTAATGCACGTGCCATCCGTGTGCGTTCATTCCATGACACTCAAAGAATAATGGACGTTGATTCCATCTACTCTAAATCTACTTAAAGTGGCGGGCTCTTGAAGAAAAATGCAAATTTAGATCACCATCTTAGAGTATTAGCGCAGAATATATTATCGTAGTAGCTGCAGAAGAAACGGCACTGAAAGAGCAGTTGTGAAGACGCGTTCAACAGATGGGCAACTGCTCTTCCTCACGGCCGCAGACCTGTACGGATAAATCTAGCTTTGATTAATTAGCATAAAGCCTGGCCGGGATTGTTAATTGAAAGACAGCTGCATTGGCTTATTGACTAAACGATTGTCAGTTCGTCGGTTACTGATGGAAACGGAATTCTATTTTAAGTTGCGGCGTTAAAGGCAACTACAGCGGGCGCCAAATCACAGTTGTATCACCTTCAAATAACATTACAGTCGCGCGGTGACAGTAGAGACTGTCTTAAGACGTCGATATGGACAAAATATGACGAAATATCCAACGGATAATCATTTGTATGGGAAAACGTACAGACGCAACCCTCAAATTTATGTTTTTTCTTATAGTTTTTCAAATTTCCAATGAGACTTGCTGATTTATCAGTGTCAGTCAAGGCAATAACGTGGTCTGACTGGAAGGCTATATAAAAATAGGTAGCCTCTTATATTAAGTTAATGGTCGAGGCATAAATGGGAAAAGCAATAGAGACATTGATTCTGAATGTATTTCTGTTCTAATTGATTCTGATAATAATAATAATGCACAGTGCACATGATACTGAAGAGAATATGAGACTTCAAATTCACAGACGACACTTTCACATAGGCTATTTCAACTTAAAGGATCATGAAGTAGGGTAAATGGAGTCATAAAGTGGTCGGTTTATGACAATACGCTGGTCTTTTAAACCATTCAAATGCACAGAATGTGAAACAACGCATTTTTTGAAGACATTAAAAGAAATAAAAGCACTAACATAGCCTACCTTGTCTCTGTCAGCAGTAGTTATTCTATATTTCCCGATTTGTTCCGTAGATGCAAATGCAATTTGCCATCCATGACACGACTCAGTTTGAGATTGAGTATCTTTCACCACAATCTACCCTCGCGAAAACGAACCCAAGCTATTTTCAGAGGATGAGAGAATAAAAAAACTGAAAGGGCAGATAGTAAATAACATTAGAATAAAAGGGGGACTAATAAATCTAATCAAACATAACAGCAACCAAAGAAGAGAAAATAAAGAAGGGAAATAAGAAAAATGGGCTAAAAAATAAAATGCGATAAAAAACGAATTGACTTTAGTTCACAAACTGAGGGCTCCAGTAATTCCACGCTGCGTCTCTGTATTCCAAACGAACTGAGTGCGCTCTGCAACGGAAAACGCAGATCTATCCGTTTATTCCCAATCTGCTGCGGTTTTACTTCCAGGACTTCAACTTGCAGTAGCATCACTTACACCTGAGCGTCCGTGTGAATATACATTTGCCTTCTCCCTTTCGGCTTCAGCAGAACGCTCTCTATGCACTGGCATCCGAGCTATCAGAAAAGAACCGCCGCACTCAGTCAGGCGTCTGGATGCCCGCATTCACTGTAGCAGCGAGGAGGATAGAGGCGCGTTCACGCTCTTCTTTCTCAAGGGAGTAGGACGCGCGCGCTGGATACCTACGTCAGCCGGCGCGTTCTCCAAATAGAACGCTGTGGAAGTTCACTCCGAATTCTGATTTGGCGATTCGATTTCGCACCTCGGAATATGATTTCATGTTTTTATGCATTGGGGTTTGGCTTCATCTCTGCCTGCTGCTGCAACTGTTGTCGTCAAAAGGAGGCTGAAGTGAGTATCCAACTTGACACCAAAAGGAACACCAGACACACGTTTATGACATGTTGTGGCAAACCCTCAGTTTCTTCATACTCTAAATGTTTCAGGTGCTCAATAGTTTCTGAAGATATGCATGGAATATTTGACAAACTGTGGTAGGCTATCGAAGAGACACCAACCATATGATTAAATGTGTTGAAGCATTAAAAATATTGAAGCAGCACTTTGCAAGTTACAAAACTCAGCACTCTGGCATGGAATGATACTGCCTTTTATGTCTGTGAAATAAGTTAAGTCTGTGCATCCGTCAGCATAAATTGCTCTGTAATACCAGTATTTTTTAAGCAAAATCGCACTCTTTCATTTTGTACTGAATATTTTATGATCTGGGTGACATCAAAATGTTGAATCCACAGTTACTGTTTATTTGCTTATTTTTTTTATCTTTTTACAAAAGTGTTACCAGACTCAGTATGAATAAGAGATATTGCCTCATCCTAAATAGTATGTGATATAATATTCAATACTATTTAGGGTGGATAGTATGCACATTGGGATGTAGGGATATTCAGTGCAGAAAACATTGCAATGGAATCAACATGGCTGCTGTAGGACAGGAAGTCCTGCCCTACAGGTAAAAGAGCCAATCATATGCAATTTTTGTTTTGTTTGTTTTCTTGTTAGGCAACTAATTGCTGCCTTGCTGTAAAATATTATTTTCTTACATTGTTTTAGCAGCCTTAAAGCAGCTAATTGAATGATACCATTGTAGTCAGATTTTATTGCTTATTTGAATAATGTTATTGCAAAATAATCTTTGTTTTGGAGATTTTGGTATTACCAAGCAGATATAGGAACTGTAAATGTATTCCCAAGTTAGCTGCCGAGAACTTTGGTCTTCTCCCAATGTTTTTTTTTGTAGCCAGATAACTACAAGATTTAAGGATTTAGGATTTTTTTTCTTAGGATTTAGGATTCTTTCCCACACTCTGCCTTACAGAATATTTCCAGATCAGTAAAATTCTTAGGTTGTCTTGGATATGTTGCATGTTGAATGTGAAGGCTGATTTGAGGTATGTTGTGGATCATAGTCTATGATGATTTATATAATTTTTAGATAATTTTTTTTTTCTCTGGCCTCGAGACATTAGCTTCAAGGATTTATTGATACTTTGTAGAATCCTTTCTTCTTCTTTTGGCAAAATATTCCCTTAATAAAGTGTTGTTTTGCTCAAATGCTGCTGGTTTTTTTTTCCCTCTCTCCAAACATACTTTTGGTGAATGTAGCCAAAACAGATATTAAAGTTTTACTTTATCTGATCCAGTCACAGCACATAGTTCTACAACACCTTTGGGGAGTGGAATTACATTTACTTCCAAATTATACTAAAGTGTAACTCTAAACTGCTTCAATAAATCAATCTTTATTTTTTGTGCATTGCTACTGCTTGTATATCTTGAATAGTTTTACACCATATTACACCATTTTCAGCGCAATATGCGTTGTATTAAAGGGGGGGAATCACACACAGTTTCTGCCAATCTCATGTTAATCTTGAGTACATATAGAGCAGGGGTCTCAAACTCAAATTGGCGGGGGGCCATTTCTGTGATTGACACCTCATAGGAGGGCCATATTAACATTCAAGCGCAAGAAAGCGCAACATTTAAGAAAATTTACTTTCCTTTGCATTATTTCTCATTTACTTTCATTAGGCCTACTAAAATGTTTTTATACCTATACTATAAATATTTTATTTACCATACTATGTAAACAGCAGTGTCTCTCTCATTGTTACAGAGTGTAATATAATTATATAATACTATTACTAATATAATACTACTAATATAGCTTACTAATATAATACTATTAATTGCAATAGTCTGGTGCAACTTCTCACATCCAACAAGGTGCATGGAATAAAAAAAATTTGTAATTTAGGAACAAAACCAGCAAAACTTGTGGCGTGGAGGGGTCAGAAATAAACAAAAAACTGGAGCTATATATCAACTTTATTTTGCCAAAAAATAAAAAGCTCTCATTGTTACATACATTATTAGTTTTTAACATTTAGTGGAAATATTTTCCCTTACTTTATGTTAGCTTAAATAACATTAAAATCTTGCACTAAACAACACTGTACTGAACAAATACAATCCCTGAATACATTTGTACACTCTTCTGTTTCTTGACAGACACTTAGCAGCGCTTGCGCTCACACAGCTGAGACACATTTGTCCAAGATGCCGTTTGAACATCTGTAACTTTTAATGGTTGCATCGGACGCGTTTCGGTGGTTTAAATCGACGCTCGTGACTTAAAGTCGAGTGCTTTTACTGTGATTTAGGCAAGCGCGCTCATAATAGAAGCGACGCGGTTGAGAGCGCGGCTCATGGTTGCATAGCAACGACAGACGCCACTGGAGCGAAAGCCCATTGGAAAGGAGAATGCGGCGCGGCCGCTTATGTGACGCGATATGTGAATGCCCCCATAGAACGGCGACTTTGCATATCAGTCAGGTAGCAACTAGGGAATAATAATAATTTAGCGAGCCGGATTATGTTTTATTTTTGAGATTAGTTTTGGGCCGTAAATGGCCCGCGGGCCGGCAGTTTGAGACCACAGCCATAAGTGATAACAAAATAAAACAAAAGTTTCAGAATAACTCGCGGGCCGCACTAACACTAAACTTTGATGTCAGGTGGGGGGGCCACAAAATATCATCCCGCGAGTTTGAGACCCCTGATATAGAGTAACAATGCATCCTTCGTATCTCCGAAAAGTCTTTAGTTTTGTCATATTTATACGCTAAACTGAGTCTTTCCGAAAAAAGCAGAGATTCTGGAGGCGTGTCTGCCATCAGTGCCGTGGGGGGAGCTAAAGAGTCACGAGCGCTCGCAGCTTCTGCGTAGAGATCGCATTCTAGCTGCGACATCATTATAAATAAAAAGCCGGAAAAAACAAACTTCATCCACTGTTCCCTTGACACTGGGTTCTTTGGGAAGGTGAAAAAATTCATCTTTCCCTCACAACCAAAAACACTCCTTCGGTGACAAGAGCTGCGTCTCATTTCAGAGGCTGCGTCCTCCAGAGATCGCATTTTAAGGCTGCAGATGTCATCAAGGATGTCATGTTTAAGAAAAGTAACGGTAATAAAATTGACTGATATTCATTGTGAGGTGTAATTTCTTTCTTACGTTGCAATCTAATGGTTATTTTTCTTAAATGAGACTGCCTCGATGATGCAGCCTTCAAAGGGTGCAGCCCCTGAATTGGGACACAGCCACTGTTGAGAAATCTCCCGGCTTCCGTATCCCGAACTAAACGAGTTGATGGGCGTGCTCTTGCTCTTGTTCTGTGTGGTGTATGTGTGCACGCTTATCAGGGACATGTGCCTATACAAGGAATTCCGCTCTCTTTTGACGTCATACAGGACACACACTCGAAAAAAACTCTCCGAACCCTGTACCGAAACCGGAAGTAGTGGATTTGGCACAGAAATACTGCATCATACGTCCAACTCGTGTTTTGAAACCATGTTCAAACCAAAACTTTTGGCCATGTTTATCATGAGAATGCAACTCTTTAACAGTGTAAATAAGTCAGAATGCATGAAATAGCATTACAACCCCCCTTTAAGTAAATCACATGTTTTGTGATGAGATTGCAGGTTAGGTTTCCTTATGACAACCCTGCTGTGTATTTGATGTTTTTGCTAGTAATGCAGCACAGTGGACTGGTGCAGCACAAGTTAAAGGATTAGTTCACTTCAGAATAGACCCTTTTCACGGACTGTGATGATGCTTTTTAACGGTCATCAATATTCGTAAATCCTGCAATTTATAACAATATACTTAGTATTATATTACCTTTGCATCAAATTACAAAAACCTAGTTTACGCTGCTTTGAGGGTGTTTATAATACAGCAGCTATGGGAGTAACAGTAAAAATTTAGTTTTTTTCCCCTACCCCAGTACTTCATGTTACGCGCAAGCTTTCCAGTGTAATTACGTAATGCATGGTGCATCGCAGGACAAGCATCTGTGGTTAAAAAGTATATACTTTTTTATTTTTATTTTCAAAAAAATGACCGATCGTTTCACTAGACAAGAGCCTTATTCCTCATCTGGGATTGTGTAGAGCCCTTTGAAGCTGCATTGAAACTGTAATTTGGACCTTCAACCCGGTAAGTAAATTTTCAGGAAAAATAAATCTGAAGTGAACTAATTAATTCTGAAGTGAACTAATCCTTTAACATCACTGCTCCTATTCCAGCTAAATCTTCCTGCAAGTCTTTTGCAGCCATATGGGGTTTTAATGCCAGACCAGTCTAGTTTTATTTGAGTTTTTTTTCTTGGTCTTCATATCGTGCCTTGAATTTTCCCTTAACTTATATTTCTCAGTGGCATATCAGATATTGCAATATGCAAAAAGTGAGCATTTCCATATCTTTTCATAAGCTTCCCCTGCTTTATAAGACTCAATTATCTTTATTTTCTGATTCTCAGTCAGCTGCTTAAAGCAGCCCGTGGCTGTTGAATGTAAATACTCTGAGAGGTTTGAAGAGGAATTATTATATAATCTCTGGAACTGTCATCACCTGACCTGATCAAGGCCTAACAAGAGAATTAAGTTCAGAGACCTTAATAAAAAAAACAACCGGAATGGTGCCAAAACCTTTACACGTGATTTTTTTTTTTTAATCTGCCAAATTTAGCAAATAAGGGTGAACTAAGCTTTGCAGAAATATGTCAAGTTTAAATGCATCTGGTTGAGTAAGCGTCTTTTCAGTAAGAACATCAATGGAAATGTTGGTCAAGAATATATGAGTGAGTTATACAGTTTGCACTGTCTTCCCTGAGCTTGTAATTCACTTGAAATATACAATATAATAAAACTTAACGCAATGGGTAGAATCGGTGCAGACATCAGAAGCTTAAGTACTTCCTTCAAGTTGATCTAACATTCATTGTACAGGTACATTTCCGATTTTTCAGTCTGCGCCAACATGAATGGCCCTTAGGGATTTATAAATAAATAAAAAAATTATCTGTGACATATCTATTTGTATTTTTCTTGTTGCAGCACATTGTTCTAGATCCATAGCATCTGACAATTTGATGTTAGTATGTAAATCACTTAAGAGGCTTCTTGTTTGGAGTTCACAATAAGCACAGTTGATGTGAGCATCTGAACCTTCTGGTGCATGAAAAGAGAGATTTCTCCCTGGCCTTGACTATTCTGCTTTCTTCTGGTATGTGCCAGGGAGAAGAACAGAGGCCGAGAACACAAAGCACTGATTAATAGACTGATGGAACGGAACATAAATACAGTTGTTTTCTTAATTGACACTGTGGTAATTCTCCTTTGCTCGGTGTAATTTGAAATGCCTGCCGTGTGAATTTTATCAACTGCTGTGCTATTTTTTTTTTTTTAAATTAGCTGTTAAACTGTGGTTTGTATGGTCAAAAATAGAAATGCTTGATATATTGAGTCCTTATTAGGGGCTGATGCATATTGTTATAACAAAAGTTCAAGCTAATATTAATTTTTTTTTTTTTTTTTTTTTTTTTTTTTTGAAGGGGGGGGGTAATTTGTCAGTATCAGTTGACATATATTAAATATTTAAAGGTGGTAAAGAGGATGTTTTGTTTTATACATTTTTGCAATATTACTTGAAACTGTCTTTACTAAGTGATAAAAGACTATTTATTAGGTGCACTGAAAGGAATATTATTAATATATACATCATCTGTGCACGAGGTAGGGCCTTAAAAACATCAGCCCTCTGGCTTGTCAATCACTGCCATGACGTTCCTCGTGAGAGACGCGCGATTGCGCGCTCGAGTAACTTTCCACACTACATGCGCTGCATGCAATGTTTTTGTCAGGAGACAGGAGTAACAACTGCAGATTATGAGGTGAGTCCGACATAATGAATCCACTAAGTGTGTGCGCGGCTTAACGATTGTATGGCCGATTATGAATGTAAATTGATACTTATGACTGATCGCGCTCAAACGCGTCCAGTCAGAGCCAGTTGCGTTCAGTCTGCGATTACAGTCGGTGTTCAAATTCCATGTGAAAGTATATAAATCTGCTTCAGGAGCAGGAAACTATGTTGAGCACAGTCAGAATGTTTTAGCTAGTCGTAAAATGTGTATCATTTCAAACGCTCATTTCAAAAACTCAGTCGACGAAAACATCCTCTGTACCACCTTTAAGTGTGCTTACTTTTTTTCCCATTCTTTTTGTTTTTATGTTTTACAATTTTGACTACCTTTGTCGTCATCTAACACTCGCTTAAATTTAATCTTTTTTTAACCCTATGGTGCTCTTTGGTCATATTTGACTGAAAAATTTTACGTCTTTTTACGAATTTTTTTATTTAATCGGAATGGTACGAAACTTGATAAAGGTTTTGGTACTTGCTATGTGAACACAAAAAAAATAATCATGGACATGATTCGAAAAGGTTAAATGGTCCTGAAAAAAGTCACACTTGTGCTCCTTGCTGTCAAAATTGACCACATTGGAAATGAATGGGAGATGAATTTCATCTAGTGAAAACTTTTGGTACTGCAGCCAAACAAAGTCTTACTCGAAGCTCATTTTTTGAGATATCAACTTCAAATTTGGAACACAACTTGTTTAGATTTATGGCTAAGATTTTCTTGCAGTTTTAGAGTAAAATGTGTTTTTGAAAATATATATTTCATATAAAAATTTAAAATAGTATGTTTGTGCATTTTTCATAACAATAAACGTAAAATTCTTTTTTTTTTTTAGTTAACTTTTTAAAACTTTTTTCACTTCAGCAATAATTTGCCAAGTGTCATCTTTGAAAAGAGATCAAAATTAAGTCTGTGCTCTAAAGCATTCAAAATGTATGACTTTGTTGGAAATTTCATTTTCAGGTCTATGCTCAAAAAGTGAATAAATAGATTATAACTACAGTGTAAATAAAATTTAGTACCATAAAATCGCATAAAAATACAAAATACTAAATAAAAAACATTATCGAACTAAAATATAGTACATTAATTTCATTGAAATAAAAAAAAAAAATTGGTCATGTTTGACCGACACGTAAAGAGCACCATAGTTTAATAATGTAATAACACTGTTAAATGCAATGTTTAGCGAATCTCAGAATGATTATCCTGGTTCCTGGAGGCACACCAACATTAGGAAGAGATGGAAAATGTGTAGTGTGCCTCCAGGAACAGGGTTGGGAAACACTGGTCTACTTATTTCACTATGACTTGGCAGGTCAAGTATTTGATCACCAAAAAGGTGTTGTTGATGTGTAAATTCTGGGATTTCTTTGGGCTTTTAACATTAAAAGTCAGAGGGTTTTATTTTAATGAATGCTTTTTGCAGCATGGTTTCAGTAAATGGTCTTTTTGTACTGGAGAGGAAGTTTTACAGCATGTTTTCATAGTACATTCAATCTCTTCCGGAGTTCATTAAACCGGTTGATCAAATAGACATAGAGACCTATAAGATACAGACATAGACATGTTTTAAGTGTTCAGTCATTGACTGTTGAATTTCTCTCTCCAAATCTCCCCTCTACTCTCAAAGACGCATACATACGCGACACGATGTGTTAATAAGTGCTGACGTGATAAACCAAGCTTTTAAAATAGCACAGCAAGTTGACTGCATGTGAACAGATAAGTTAAATCGCATGCTTTTCATCTTACATCTGTTCCCATTTTTACTTACTATTTTATCTGTTCTTTTCTTCTCATTTCACACATCTCCCCCAACATTCGTTCCTGACCTATAATTTGGTGCTCTTTCTTTTTTAATCTAGAAATGTCAGAATTTGGGGCATGTGGTGGGTTGTGACTAAATGTGAAAATGAAAAATTGCCTCCTAGTGGAAAATCATGAGGCATTACAAAAATGCCACGTTCACCTCACAGCCTCACTTTCCTGTGATGCAGTGCTCTGTCTTTTCTCTGTCTCTCTTCCACATGCACTCGAACACAATCCAATGCTTAGTTGGTGCAGCCCTGTGGTTTATCTAGAGTAGAATGCTGATAAAATATGACAATTATGTTTATTTCCCTTGCAGCATGACTTCATTCACTGAAGGGAAGTGAAGTCATCTTAATGGATACCTGAGTAAATAAAGTCAGCCTCAACATTTGACCCGTTCCACGAGGGCCATAAATCACCTCTGCAATGCTCTGGTGAGAAAACACACAGACAGAAGAGAAGAAAGAGAGCATATTCGAGTTTATGCATATTTACATTTGTGCAAACCATCACCGATACTGTGTGTGTTGTAAATATGCAAGACCTTTTCCACATAGGAGGCATGAAGTGTCAAGCTGTTTGTAATTACCAGCTTCATTTGAGAACATGGGGAGGACTGATTTCTCAAATCCTGGCTACAAAGTACATCTAAAGAAAGGTTATAATAACTCTAAACATTTTCCCTGGGGTTTTGAATTATGCACGGTGACTTTTGCACCTGACTTGCAACAGAAAATACTGCCACTTGTTAAACTCAAAAAGTATAACAGCTAATGCTAGCTAAACACCTTTTCACATTTCTCGCACCAAGGCTTCAATGCAAGAGTCATGTTCATGATATTAGTATGAAAATGATTGCATTAGCATAACACAGGTGTGTGTGTTTTTTCAGATATTTCACATAGAATATCTAATGTGAGTAATATGCTGATGAATTTCATGAGAATTATGCATAATGTGCATTATGTTAAAATGCAGACATCAGTCCTAAAGTGTAAGAGTGATGTCCTACTTTTTTTGCGGCCTTAAGGCCATTTCATAGTGCACCAACAGATGCCGACAAATGGCAACAGACCCTTTGTCAGGGTTTTGTTGGATGAGTGTGTTACCCCTGTCAGTGCTGGTCGGTGTTCCTTTTTCGGTGTTCGTTTTTGGGTCGTGGAATGCCTGAGAAGTGTGGTACTGCAATCTGGTGATTGTCCACATTGGTCGCCATCTGTCGGTGTGGTGTGAATTGGCCTTTATTCCAGAAGTTTTTTCTCAAAGAAGAGAAAAAAAAAAATCAGTTGAACCAAACCAAACAGCTCCAGACAAAGGTGCAAGACTGTGAAATAGCCTGTGAAGATTTGCAGATTACTTAAATTTTGAAGCTGTTCATTCATATTGATGTATAAAATACAGTTTATTGTGTAAAAGTTAAATATGTAAGTTGTTTCAGACTGTAGAGAGACTACATAATGAGAGTGTATTTTTCGTGGGGTTCTCTGTGGTAACTGACATTTCTGATTTGTAGATCCATATTGGTAAATTAGAATTAGAAATGTAAAGTGAGAGAAAAAAACAAAAAGGTATGGGAAAGTTGTGGGATAGTCTGCATATTTTTTTATACGTTTTGTCTAGTCTTTCTCTTTTATTTTGTCTTGCTTTTTTTAGTTTGTTTTGTCTTGTCTTTTGCTTTGCTTTTTGTTTTTGTTTGATGCACTTCTGTCCACTTTTGATATAGACTTCAATGGCACAAAGACCATGAAAAGGACTTTTAAGCTTATATTTTTTAGCACAACTTAGTGTATGAGAAAATGACAGTTTTTGGGAGAATAAGACCAAGACGAGCAATCATTAATGACCCCCTGTGGTGAAAAGCATGTTTTTAATGTTGTTTATGTGTCTATGAGGTGTTTTAAAGGATTAGTTCACTTTAAAATGAAAATTACCCCAAGATTTACTCACCCTTAAATGCTGCGTTCACACCAGACGCGACTTGCGTGAATAAATCGCGCTATTCGCGCGTAGTTGGACGCTTGAACATTTTGAGTTTACTCGCTTCATTCGCACGTGACATTCGCTTCATTCGCGCGTGAAAATCCCTTCACAACAGACGCGAATTCGCGTCATGAGAGGGGCTCTCCCGCTCCTTTATGTGTCCCAGACTCTGCTTTCCGCACACTTCCTCTGAATAAACACAACTTGTCAGTGGGGAAATAATTGTAAATTACAGCGAATAAGCTCAATTGGTCGTCTTGGCTTGTAGTCTTAATATGTATATATATAGCTCAAATTGAGTAAAGGCCGTTTTTTACAACTTATCAGATTGTCCAACCTCCTCACTCACTTTCTTTCAAACACGATCCTTTTTATTTCTGTTTCTATAAATGTATGAAGATGTACAGCGACGATGATTTTGTCCTCTATTGTTGTTTCGAATTTCTGCCTCAGCTCGCTACGTCACGTCACTACTAGAGCAAGCTCCTGATTGGTTAACGCGTCGCGGAAATTCGCCAAAGTTCCGATTTTTCAACTTGTGCGATTCGCGCGAATCACGCGTTAAGCGCGTCAAACGCCCGAATCGCTCAATTCGCGCGAATCGAGCCGCAGGATGTCAATTCGCGTCTTTGCATTGACTTAACATGTAAATCACTCGCGCTTACCGCTTCATTCGCGTCCGGTGTGAACGCACCATAAGCCATCCTAGGTGTATATGACTTTCTTCTTTCTGATGAACAAAGTGAAAGTGAAGAAAGTGCATCCATCCATCATAAACTTACTCCACATGGATCAGGGGGTTAATAAGGGCCTTCTGAAGTGAAGCGATGCATCTGTGTAAGAAAAATATCAATATTTAACAAGTTATAAAGTCAAATATCTAGCTTCCGCCAGACCGCCTTCCGTATTCAAGTTACAAAGAAAGTGTAATGCCTCTCACAGTTCAAAACACATACACTACGTCCTACACCTTCCGTATTCAACTTAGGGTCTGGAAGAAGCTACATACAATATTTTACATTATCAACAAAGTATTAGCTGTTTGAAAACATAGGGTGCGACTCAGTCAGCTCCCTAACTCCCTAGATCATGAATCTGTATATGAATTCGGGCACTGATAAGGACAGTAAATACCCTGGCTCACATTGGGACACTGATGATGACATGACAACAACCTCTTTATACAAAGTCACTAATGGTATTTATGAACAACTGCAACTTTTCAGCCGTAAATTAATTATAAATATTAGCTAGATTATTTTCAGTACCTGTCTAGCAATGTACATTTATGCTGAACTTCTGTTAAGGGAACATAGTGAGAATCAATGCTCCCTGGTTTTCATAATGCATTGTGGGACTTTTTTTTAGGGAGTGAATACTTCAGTGCAATGGAAGGTTTTTGCAATTGAGACAGCCCTTAAAATGACCAACTCCCTGATCAGTGCTCAGACTATTGAACTAGGGAGCTGACTGAGATGCAACCGTAGTCAAGCCAAAAGCTAATAATATTAATTGCTGTTATGTCCGATGTTGTAGAGAGCTATACATAAAACACATTACCATTCTGATACATTGACTTGTTGACGGCCCTGTATAATTTACTTTTCCGCTTCTGAATTAGTTTCTGGTTCAAAATATGGTTGAATTAAACCAATATTTCCACTTGCCATTGTTTAGTGTTTCTTACAGTTGACCGAGTGGATCAGGTAGTCTGAGCTGGTGTGATTGAGTGGAGGTGGGGATTAATTTGCATATTCATGGATCTGTGTATACTAAAAGAAGCAAGGGTGTAGACTAGAGGTACATTCAACCTATTTAAAGGCATGAAGAAATCATTTTCACAGGAAAATTTTTTTTTTTAAATTAGTCATTTTGATTATCAAATATGAGTTTTAAGGGATAAAATTATTGACTGCAGGGGGACTTTAAAGATCTAGGAAAGGGGGACAGGTCCCATCAGCAGGGGAGGCTTTGTGTCTGCAAAATCTAGAAATGCCAGGTAACAGAGAAACACATCTTTGCACAGGTGCTGCCCAACCTTATTTTCCTTTCCCCAGACCAGCAAGACAAACTTAAGACTATGCAGACCTTAGAGCAAACACTGTCTCTCTGGACGCACCTGCTCCAGATCCAAGAAGATTGAGATAGGGAAGTGTGAAAACCTGTACAGACCGTCAAACGTAGCTGTCACATCGAATAAAAGGAACAGTTTCCATGCCTAGCTACTCTACTGAGAAAAAAACATGTATTCCATCTGTATTCCGCCTCACATCATATCCTGTTACATGTCAAATTAGAGGGTGGAACAATCCAGGTTCATTTCAGATATGGATGTTGGCTTTAGGTATTTGTGAATATTGAGGCACAGCAAAGACATCATCACACTCAAACACTTTTAATGAAAGGGTATAATCCAAAGACTGTGAAAATACTGCAAATACTGTGTCCTAAACAGCCGTGATATAATAAAGCTTTTTTTTTCTCTGTATGGTTTGGCAGACTAATTCATCCAAAATCCTACTCCACATAACTTAAATGGCAAATCTTATTTGATTATCTCTGATTGTCTCATATCACACACCAGTTTCAAGGGTTGTCAAACTGTGGTCCACAGATCACTAGTGGTCTATGAAGTATTCCAAGGGGTTTGCAAGTCGACTGACTGATTTAAATATTTTTGAATTATTCATTTTAATGTATTAATATAAAAAAAGAGCTAAATAAATCATTCACTGTAAACCCTAACGCTCAAAATAATTAATTAGTTTGAGTAGGACAAACTTAAATTAAACAAATTAGTTCAGTCAAATTAACTTTGAACGGAATTAACTGAGTATTTTGCACATCCTTTTTCTTTCAAGTTCACAGAACTGATATATTTTAAGTAAACTGAACTGTTTTAATGTTTTCATTAACTTATTACTTTTAATTTAGACAAACTTAAGTTTAACTGAAACTTGGGCTGGGATTTCTATTTCCCAGCATGATTTGCCCATGGCACTCGAAAGGGAGAGTAAATGTTAAAATTAAGTGTTATATAATGTTGTTTTGTGCAAGATTAATGTTAAGTAGTGATTAAAGTTTTGTTATGCTAATTTAGAAGAGTTTCTGTTAATGTGGGTTTTTGGAGAGTTACCATCATGGTGACAAGTGGTGCATGTGACTTGGTTTGAGAACAATATTAAATGCTTTATATCGTACTCATTCAATCAAAAATGTTTACATTGAGGTTACATGATAACTTTAAGTTAAATGTAGGAATTAGTATACTCAAACATTTCAAGTTAAAAACAGTTCAAATGTATGAGTACAAAATAAAAATCTGCCAGTTTTGCTTATTAAAACTTTGAATTTCCTAACTTAAAAATTGAGGCACATTTTTTGATTAATAGACTTAATAATCAACACAAATTAAATAAACCTATTGTGGTAACATTCATTTTATGATAAAATGCTTCTTTTGTCTAAGTTTAAACATACATATAAACAGTTATGCATTATATACATAATTAAATACATATACATAATTTTTTATAACCTCTTAGTGAATTGTTGGTTTGTTAGCTAAGAGTGTTCATTTCAATGAAGTTACACTAGTCTAATAAAGTTAAAGATCAAATTATATTTGTGGTGTTAGGTGGTCTGCAATTTTAGTTTTACAATGGATGTGGTCTGCCACCTGAAAAAGTTGGCCTAGGCCACACTGTAAAAAAAAATCCCAGTAAAATTTATGGTAAAAAACCAGCAGCTGTGGTTGCCAGAACTTTACCGTAAAAAATACACTAGCAACGTAAAAAAACAAATCTGTTAAATTAACGGTAAAATAACGTATTTCATTAACTGATATAATGTTAATTTACCAACCTAATGAAGTATTAATATCTGTTTTGTACCTTTATAATACACTGACAGTCACCAAACACAGTGGTGATGAGAGTCACATGATGAATCAAAGTTCATCACAAGCAGATTTTCCCTAAGCTGAGAAGGACAACACTAATATATAGAAGGTGCACAAAGTGTCATTCACACACACACTAAACACTATCATGGTAACATGCATGAAATTTAAAAAATGCAATAAACATTAATTTAACAACATTAGATGTAACATAAAACCCTAATGTACATAACTGATTAGAAAAAAATGAGAAAAACTAAGAAGAAACAGAATTATTTCAACGAAAATATATCAAATGTGAAGTGTCACGCAGGGAATTGTGGGAATGTCAATTTACGGTTTTTCACTGTAAATTTTACAATGAATTGTTATTTTTCACTTCCAAAAACTGTGAATTTAACGGTATTTTACCGTAAAATTACATTAAATGTACCGTTGGATCTATTACAGTTATTCACCGTATATAGTACGGAAACTTTCAGTAAACCAATTGACGGTTTTTCACCGCAGCATTTTTACAGTCTTTTACAGTTAAAATCACAGTAATTTTTTTACAGTGCTGAAGTGACTATAAACTGCTTAGACTCTTAGACTTTTTTTCTTTCTTCAAAACTGGTCATAACTCGGTTACATCAAAATGTAGATAATTAGCCATACCTAGTTGCTAGTTGGTCAGACTAGTTGTTAAGACAAAGTCCTAATTTAACAGTCTTTAATTTATGTTTATGCAACTGGCCCCACGGTGCTGCATGGTATATAGCATTTCTGAATATAGAAAAGTAAATATCAGTAACTGACATGATTTACTGACCAACATATCATTCTAAACCTTTGTCGCTTTCTTTCTTCTGTACAAGTCAAAAGAAGATATTTTGAAAGTCAAAAGTTTCCAAATGCGGGTGATTAAATAATGACGTTTTTTTTTCTTTTTCTTTTTTTTTTTTTTTGAGGGGGGGACTATACTCTAAGGGCACATTTACAAGACAACGATGTACTAAAAACGCAAAAGTTTTTCCTTTGCTTTTTTCGTGTACATGCGACAACTTTGTCAAAATGATCCCCATTCACAGATCCGTGAAAACGACTAAAAATGCTGTGTTATCCATGCCAGGCCAGTAGTTGGCGATGTCACTTTGTAAAGAAACACTACTCGCCTATAGACTGAACACGTAATACACGTGCTCGTTTCGTCACCATTTTAACAAATTTGCATTTTTGTTGTTTACATGGGGACAATAAAAAAACTTGCACTTTGAAAAATGCGTTTTCAAAACCTTGCATTTTCAGACCCTTAAAACACTGTTGTCATATAAATGAACGGCCAAAATGTATAAAAAGTTTTCCATTTTTAGTTAAAAACGGTGTCGTGTAAACAACTCCAAAGTAGATTAAACTTTGCCAAAACAGAATGCGTCGTGTTGCAAACTACCGGCATCGACAAAAATGTATCCAGCTGCTAAATCTATGTTGTGACACAAGGTGATTCGATTGTTTTGTTTGGTATTCTTATCACTGCACTTTTCTATGTCTGGTCAGGTAGACAGGTAATGGCACCGGCATCAAATGGAGCGGAATAAAACATGTGTTTGACTTGGAACGGAATCAAATCAACCAGGCCACTTATCACATTACCGGCCTCTCTCTTGTCCTTGGAGCCATGGGTTTGCACTCCATCAAAGAGCTCATACAGAATGAGTTTGCCTTTATAAATAGTGAAACACACCCACTCCTCCTCCCCATCCCCGGCAACATCCTCCCCAGTCTTCCCCTAAACTCCCTCCTCCTCTCTGCACTCCTCTTTTCTCCCCTCCCTTCTTTTAGTGCTCTGGCAGGTCATTTGCAATGCTAAGCATCAGTTGGCAGTCGTGTTGGAGAGCATAAGAGGAAATGGGCAGAGCCATCTCCAACATCAGGCTAATCATTTTATCTCTGCTTTTCATTGCTGCATAATAAGTGTTTTACGGGGGATTAGTGAAATAATGTATACATGAGTTGTTGTTTTTGTATCTCTGGACCCCTGCGCTTCATTCCACCACTGTTCCACCAGCTTATGTAATTTAGCTAACAAAAGGGGTCAGGCAGAGAGAAGGATGAGGAGGAGAATATCAACGAGGCCACCAACCGCACAGTCATGGTAACCCTCTCCCTCATTCTCACTTTGGATCGAGCGAGATCTGCTGTTGGAGAGAATAAAAAAACATGCAGGAAAGAACATGCTGAGCGCAGACCCTTCTTTTGAACTCATGCATTCAGTGTTGAATATTTGTTTAAAAATAACCGACTACTTTTCTTAGGGATGGATGAAAAAAATTCAAAGTGACCTTGAAGTGATTTTACACACACAGCCTTTACTGTAAATATAGTTTTACACAAAAAATAATGAAAATGAAAATCAGTAGACCTTAGTCAGGGTTGCGCCACATTTAATTTTTGACAGCAAAGAAAACAAGACTGTGATGATAAAAGTATGTTCAACAGATTGTACAGATGTTTAACAACATGTTAATTATTCAGCTGACAAAACATCTTATCAAAACACTTTCTGTAGACAAAAACTGAGAGATTTCAAGGTTTTAGGTTCAAGTTTTAGTATTTTTTTAATACGTCTTTAGGTTTTAGCATTAGTACTTAAACTAAACGAAAATAATAAATGTAAATTGTACTTTTTTAAAATATTTTATATCAGTCAATGCTTATTTTATTTTCTGATGAAATCTGAGAGCTTTCTGTCCCTACATAGACAGCTACGCAACTGACACTTTGACGCATCAAAAAGTTCATAAAGAGATCGCAAAGTAATCCAAATGAATTGAATGGTTTAGTCCACATTTCCTGAAGAGACTTTTTATGACAAACTGATTTAATTTAGGCTTTTACTCGCATATAAAGAGAAGCTCAACCAAACCTGATTGAGAAGAAACCTCTTCTGGAAGCTCAGACATGCTGGGTAACCAATGAAGTGTTACGCAGCACATTTGAAGAGGTTTGTTCTGACACATCATTCAGGTTCGGTTTAGCTATTTATGTTCGCTGATCAATGTTTATACGCGAGTAAAAGTCTAAATTAAATCGGTTCATCATAAAAAGTGAGTCTCTTCAGAAAATTTGGACTAAACCACTCAACTCATATGGATTAGTTTTCCGATCTCTTTATGAACATTTTGAAGTGTCAAGTTGCAAATGGCTGTCTATGTAGGGAAAGAAAGCTCTCAAATTTCATCAAAAAGATCTTCATTTGCATTCCGAAGATAAACAAAAGTCTTACGGGTTTGGAACGACACGAGGGTGAGTATTTTTGGGTAAACTAACCCTTTAAAATGTGCTATAAGCAATGTTAGGTGTTCTAGAACTTCCACCAGAAACAAAACATTTTTCTATAGGAATATATTTACCTGTCAGTCAGAAGCAAAGCAAGATTGGCATCTGTTTTCAAGCTGTTTTGAAGATTTCCGCTCCCTCCAGCGATGAGAAGCTTGCTCATCTTGCTTCTTTTTTGGTCACATTGCTTTTTGGCCTCTTTATTTTTCTGTGTTGTCCTATTCCTTTTAAGATATTTTGATGCATATATACATACATATATAAGGAGTGTCTGCTGTGAATGTGCAAAATGACTGACTGACAGACAGAAAGTGACTCAAAAGTCTTCTGATTGGCTGAACAACGCATCTGTCTTATCCATATTTTATTTGACTGTTTACAGAGACGTGATTTTATTTGTCAGATTGGACATATCTTCTCTGAGCAAATGGGGTTTTAACACCATTTTGCTGCTGATGTATGAACGTTATCAATACGGACAAAGACGGGAAGCTGCTGCATGTGTGAATTGGTATTTCAGGAAGAGGTATTTTAGCAATTTTACTGCAATTTAACAGGTTTTGTGCGTGAAAGTGTGCCGTGATTGATACTTAGCAGTTTAATAGCCCCATCTGGTGCATTGACACGACTCAATCAATTATTGATACGTGCATGAGTGCGAAGAAAGGGTTGTATTGATCCAAACCATGCCTGATCAAAAACAACATGCTCTTTTACCCTAGGTTACAGATGCCAACAGCCGAGGTTACCATGTCAATCGTGTATAGTGTATACACTCAGCATGTGAACAGGAAAGCTCTGGTTCAAGGCAAAGGGAATAAATTTATGAGCTAAGATTATCCCTTTATTATAGTAAGTTACAGTGAATAATTGTTTGTAATCAGCATCTTGGGTTCACGTGAACAGAATCAGGCTCTGCTCATACATCACCAGGCATGTGCTCTAGAGCTGGGCACAAACCCGGGGAAAATAGCCTTTCTTTATTCTTATTTGTCAGACAAATGTATTCAAATAGATTTATTAAGGAAGTGCAATTAATCACGCTGTGATAATGGTGACCAAAGCAAGTGATTAATAGTGGCACTTAAAAAAACAGCAGATCATTGGAGTCAATATCTCCCATGTGGCAGGACTATGACCTGCTGTTCAACTGAGTTGTTTGTTAAAAAAGGGTTTCATAATGCTAATTTACTGTGTAAACTTGCAATGCCTTTTATTTATACACAATACTGTAGGAGCAGATGCTTTGTGAAGTTACCTCATCACATTTATTTCGCTTGGCTGCGTTGCAGCCTGAAATCATTTCCCTTTGGCTGGGCAAGATGTTCTGCTTTGGTGAACAAGTCAGAATGGTGTATGCCTTTTGGAATAATATCATCACAGTCTTCATAATTATGAAGTTATCAGGGGAACATTTTTACTATTGGCGAAAATAAAGACAGGGCAAGATGTTCTGCTTGTCTCCCGCCCAATAAAAAGTACCTCTCATGAGGCCACGACTCATTACCACTTCTCACCAGAGGCTTATAAGGTCCCATTGATTCTGTGACATCACTGATTAAAATCAATGCTCCATTCCCTGTGTCCCTGACTGGCTCTCATGCCCTGAGGTGGACCTGGAGTAGGAATTCTGTTATGATGTACCTCTTCCCACTGGACGTAGAGGAGGTAATGGATGTTGTTGGGACTGTTTTACACACACTCACAAAAATCTGTGATATGTTCAAAAGCACACAGACTATTAGTTTTGAGGTGGAAAACTGAGTGATTTGACAAATAGTTAGGGGTGTGTGTGTGGTAAATTTTCACAGTTAACTATGGTGGCAGAGACAGCTCAACACGCTGCTACTGAAGAAAACACATGCAAATAGAAAAAAAATCATCTTCATCAGTTTGAGAACATATGTGCTGCAATTACTCACAATGCAACCTAATACAGAATCATGCTGCAAATACCATATAGCTCAATGTGCTGCAACTGAAGAAAACACATGCAAATAGAAAAAACACCAGCAAATTAAGAAAACATATTTATCAGTTTGACAACATACGTGCTGCAAATACTCGCAATGCAACCAAATATAGAAACACGCTGCAAATACTCACAATACAACCAAGAAACGTGCTGCAAATACTCGAAATGTAACCAAATTCAGAAACGTGCTGCAAATACTCACAATACAATCAAGAAACATGCTGCAAATACTCACAATACAATAAAATATAGAAACACGCTGCAAATACTCACAATACAACCAAGAAACCTGCTGCAAATACTCACAATGCAACCAAATATAGAAACACGCTGCAAATACTCACAATACAATCAAGAAACGTGCTGCAAATACTCGCAATGCAACAAAATATAGAAACATGCTGCAAATACTCACAATACAACAAAATATAGAAACACGCTGCAAATACTCACAATGCAACAAAATATAGAAACATGCTGCAAATACTCACAATACAACAAAATATAGAAACATGCTGCAAATACTCACAATACAACAAAATATAGAAACATGCTGCAAATACTCACAATACAACAAAATATAGAAACACGCTGCAAATACTCACAATGCAACCAAATATACAAACACACTGCAAATACTCACAATACAACAAAATATAGAAACGCTGCAAATACTCACAATACAACCAAGAAACGTGCTGCAAATACTCGAAATGTAACCAAATTCAGAAACGTGCTGCAAATACTCACAATACAATCAAGAAACATGCTGCAAATACTCGCAATGCAACAAAATATAGAAACATGCTGCAAATACTCACAATACAATAAAATATAGAAACACGCTGCAAATACTCACAATACAACCAAGAAACCTGCTGCAAATACTCACAATGCAACCAAATATAGAAACACGCTGCAAATACTCACAATACAATCAAGAAACGTGCTGCAAATACTCGCAATGCAACAAAATATAGAAACATGCTGCAAATACTCACAATACAACAAAATATAGAAACACGCTGCAAATACTCACAATACAACAAAATATAGAAACATGCTGCAAATACTCACAATGCAACAAAATATAGAAACATGCTGCAAATACTCACAATGCAACCAAATATACAAACACACTGCAAATACTCACAATACAACAAAATATAGAAACGCTGCAAATACTCACAATACAACCAAGAAACGTGCTGCAAATACTTGAAATGTAACCAAATTCAGAAACGTGCTGCAAATACTCACAATACAATCAAGAAACATGCTGCAAATACTCGCAATGCAACAAAATATAGAAACATGCTGCAAATACTCACAATACAATAAAATATAGAAACACGCTGCAAATACTCACAATACAACCAAGAAACCTGCTGCAAATACTCACAATGCAACCAAATATAGAAACACGCTGCAATACTCACAATACAATCAAGAAACGTGCTGCAAATACTCGCAATGCAACAAAATATAGAAACATGCTGCAAATACTCACAATACAACAAAATATAGAAACACGCTGCAAATACTCACAATGCAACCAAATATACAAACACACTGCAAATACTCACAATACAACAAAATATAGAAACGCTGCAAATACTCACAATACAACCAAGAAACGTGCTGCAAATACTCGAAATGTAACCAAATACAGAAACGTGCTGCAAATACTCACAATGCAACCAAATATAGAAACGCTGCAAATACTCAAATACTGGTTGTGTTGTGAGTATTTGCAGAACATTTCTGTATTTGGTTGCGTTGTGAATATTTGCAGCGCGTTTCTGTATTTGGTTGCATTGTGAACATTTGCAGCATGTTTCTGTATTTGGTTGTGTTGTGAACATTTGCAGCGCGTTTCTGCATTTGGTTGCATTGTGAATATTTGCAGCGCGTTTCTGTATTTGGTTGCATTGTGAACATTTGCAGCATGTTTCTGTATTTGGTTGTGTTGTGAACATTTGCAGCGTGTTTCTGTATTTGGTTGCATTGAGTATTTGCAGTGTGTTTCTGTATTTGGTTGCATTTTGAATATTTGCAGCATGTTTCTGTATTTGGTTGTGTTGTGAGTATTTGCAACACATGTGTTGTCAAACTGATGAAGATGTGTTCTTAATTTGCTGGTGTTTTTTTTTTTTTTCTATATGAGTTTTCTTCAGTTGCAGTACATTAAGCTCTCTCAGTCACTGTAGTTAACCCACTATTGGCAAGTAAAATAATTTGGACCATGTTCAATATTAAATCCAACAAACCTGAGCAACCTTCTGAAAACCTTCCTACTGTGCTTTGGGTTGGAGTGACTCTGGCAGCACCAGCTAATCTGGTGTAGGAGACTGGAACTATCATCTTTCTGAGTTGATGATCATCATCTCAGGGCCTTGTCAGTACTTTATGAATGCTGCATTGGAAATCTCTGTAAGAGTACCCTTTAATCTGAATTAAAAGATTGATTGGCAGCATGTGCCTATCCAGGTGTAACGAATTTGATAGTGATTTAATATGTCCCTGTTGTCCATAGATTGGTGTGTGCCTTCATATCCATGCTTGTGTGTGTGTGTATGTGCGTGCGTGTGCGTGCGTGTGTGTGCGCGTGCGCGTGGAGTTCATTGGTAGCAAGAGCATTATCAGATGATGTATGATGGAGATAAGTATGTGTGTGTGTGTGTGTGTGTGTGTAAAGCTTTGCAAAGATAAAAGGGACCTCTTCAGTGCAACCTCTGCAGTGATGGGTTCACTATCATTGAATCTGAATGCAAAAAATCCTATCGACTTTGAAACGTGTGCATTTTATGGCTTTGAAACTGATGCAGGTCATAAGGCAAAAGTAAATGGCATTGCTAATCAAGTAAGCAGAGGAAAAGAGGTTTTATCTGTGGCTCAGACACTGCTGGATGGATGTAGCTTTATCTGGGTCACCTAAAGCCAATGTTAAATCCACTTGGGCTTTACCCTCAGCCCGAGAGTGAGTTTGAATAAGCGAAGAAAGCAGTGTGCTCACAGATGTTAAAAACCCAGACCAAGTCACTCAGAATTATCTGTGGTATGACCAAAATTTTGTATAAGTAACAGAACAGCATATGATGGTATCACATTATTTTGGAAATGGAAATACCTAGATTTTGTTTTTATATTAAATAAATATTAAATAAATATAAATATATATATATATATATATATATATATATATATATATATATATATATATATATATATATATATACACAATATACATACAAGAAAAGAAAAATAAAACTTAAAACTCTACTTAGACTCTAGATTTTGACTGAATTAATTAGACCATTAAAAGGTTTGGAAACACTGTAATTTATTTAAAGAAACTGACACATTTATTTGCCTAGGATTCAATAAATGTCTGTAAAGACATTTGTAACATTACAAATGACTATTTTTATTTTGCATAAATGTCATTCAAAATCCTCCAAGTGCAGCATTAATACATTATTCATTCTATCAGTCAGTTTATTAAAATATTCAGCTGAAGTTTCATTTCATGCTTTCTGTATCTCTTCCGATTTATGTTTTTGGCTTGTTGAGAAATTTTTCCCTAACATTTTTGAATAGACTCAAATTATGTTGGCTTTAGTGGAATTGCATTAGCATGGTTCACATCATACTTATCTGACCATTATCAGTTTGTAGCAGTAAGCAAAGAGATTACCGGTCACAAGTTCAGTATGGAGTACCATACTGAGCAAGGCTCAGTACTAGGACCATTGCTTTTCACTCTGTACATGCTATCATCAAGAAGCATGGCATTAGTTTTCACTGTTACGTTGATGATACTCAGCTCTATATTTCTTCACACCCTGACGAAACTTACCAATTCACAAAATTAATGGAATGCATAGCTGATGCAATAAATGTAATGACTTGTAATTTCCTATTACTAAATTCGGAAAAAACAAATATTCTAATTATTGGACCAAAAACCTCCACACGTACTAACCTAGAATACTGTCTAACACTTAATGGCTGCTCTGTTAAGCCTTCGTCATCAGTTAGGACTTTATTGATATCATTGGTACCATGAAGAACCTTTAACATCCAAAAAGAAGTTTTTTTGTGGAATTGTGGAAGAAGAAGTTTCAGATTTTTAAATGTTCTTCACATTAGTACACTCTTAAAAATAAAGGTTTTTGCACTGATGCCGTACAAGAAAGAATATTTTTAGGTACCCAAAGAACCTTTCAGTGAACTTTTTTTTTTTTCCCTTAGTGTGATGAACATTTTAATGATCTGAAGAACAATTTTCCACTATAAAGAACCTTGAAAGATTCCACGGATGTTAAATGCCTTCATTGAACCACCAATGCCAATGAAGAACCTTTATTTTTGAAGTGTATGGGGTGAAAAAAAAGGTTATTTTAAGAACTGTTCACTGAAAGGTTCTTTGGGGAACCAAAAATGTTTTTTCTATTGCATCGCTGTGAAAGGAACCTTTATTTTTAATGCTATATATGTGTATATTACTGCAGCATTGCTTGGCAACCATAAACAATGTTGCAAAGTCCTGCCTCAGTATAAGCAAAATAGCAAAATCTCTTGCAGTTAAGTCATTTCTACTGTCATGTATACCATCACAGCATAGTTTGCAGTGTGAAATTTGTCTCTTTGTGATGAACTGCAGCTAAAGTGCTCTCTCATCACCTCTTGTTCATACACAGAATGACCTTTAGCATGCGGGGGGTTGGAGGTCAAGTGTGAGAATGATTTGAACAAACAGTGCAAAAACAGCAAGTCTGTACCCTAGAGGCTTACCTCTGTTCTTTCACTCACACAGAGAACATCTCCATTTCTGTGACAGATAGACAACAGTAGGTCATGCTGAGGTGTCCTTATGGAAGGTCTGTGCGTGTGTGTTAGATGTTAGATGACAGAGAGCAGAACACTTAGTTGTATGGACACTGTTGCCGTTATAATGGTGGATGTTCACATGGTGACATCTAATGATGTGTGCTAACAGATGTCTGGGAGAATCCTCCATCAATAATTGTGTGTTTAAGGTGCAAATCAGTTAGCACACATGCTTCAGACATTTTAAACTCAAGTCTGGCCTTTGTTGTATAGTCAACTCAAGTCACCTTTATTTATATAGCGCTTTATACAATACAGATTGTTTCAAAGCAGCTTTACAGTGATGAAAGGAAAATGATGCATTTCAGAGGCAGTTTTGTTTTAGTATTATTTTTATACTATTGTAGTATTTATTAATATTTAATTCTATCTTGTACGTTTTAATTTTACTTTAAGTTTTAGTACATTTATGTATGGAAGCTTGTTTCCACCACTGAGGAAAAAATAAAAAAGGTAATTGTGACACTTTACCTCACAATTCTGACTTTTTTCCTAAAAATTGCAAGCTTGCATCTCACAAATATGACTTTATTTCTCCTTCTGACTTTTTATTCTCTCCTGATCAACCTCAGCTTTCCAGTAACCCAGACTTTGATTAACTTGTTCGGATGTGTTTGATACTCTGAAAGTGGATCTCAAGGGCCAAAGTTGTAAAACCCTGATCTAGAGTGATGTAAAAGTTGTATGAATTCCAATATCACTGTGGCATTGCAAAACATCAGACCTGTATTTGATTTAGGACCACATATGGAGAATCGAAAATATCCGGTTCCATGTGGTTTGAGCCATTCACACTGTTATGAAAAAACAGATCCAAGTTGCGTATGAGCAAAAAATAAATAAAAATGAATGAAAAAAATCGGATTTTCAGCATGAACATAGCCTTTATGTGCATATTCTAATCTATGTCCTAAAGATTAATGCATAACTGAAATTACAAATTTTTGCTTCAAGTCCCTCAAGGTATGACAAACGCTATAGTTTACCTTTGAGCAAAGCTGTGGGGTCTTAACTTCCGTTAAATCAATGAGACAGCCTTTTACTGCAGCGACCTTTTTCATTAAAAAATGAACTTTTGATATTAAAGTGTAAATGAGCATTTTAGATTAAACAAAACATGAAAACTTGCTCAAACCCTTCAGCACTGCATCTTCATTGATTTTTAGATTGAGTATTAGCTCTGACAGAGCCCTTGTGACCTGACTGACCTGACTTATCCTAATCATACAGTGTCAGCTCCACACTAAAGTCAATAAGTGACAAATAGAGAGCCAACTTTTAGAACCAGAGTTGCTGAATGTACATAAATATGTTCATTTCTGTTTTACGCTGACTTTTTTTGCATACCTTAATCAAGTCTTAATCAAAATTTCATATATTCTTGCCCCAGAATAACACATCAGGAACAGTGTTCTGAGATATAACACAATAACTGTAATTATTCAGTCTGTGTGTACATGTATAGTTTTATTTATATAGCACCTTTCCAGGGATCAAGGACTGTACATTTAACAAGGAAGAGACAATACAAGTAGAGTAGACAATGATGACAAACAATACTTAGAAAACACAGTATACAAAATACAAAACAGAACTTAAGAGACATAACATAACATTCAGAGAATTATTAGTTACTTAATCAATAAATCAATTCAGAAACATAACATTCAGAATATAAGTGAGTTTTGAGTAATGATTTAAATTCAGAGATTTTATTAGCACAACAGAGTGAGCGGGGGAGTTTCGGTGCAACAACACTAAATGATCTGCCCCCCATTGAAGAGAGGCGATGCCGAGGAACAATGAGAAGGCCAGAGTCAGAGGAACGTAGTGAGCGAGTCGGGGACGAGCGTGTTACGAAGATAAGGGGGAGCCAAGCCATGCAAAGTTTTAAAAGCAAGCAACTGGAAGCCAGTGAAGATCATACAAAATTGAGCAGAACGTTTGGTATGGGTGAGTATTCTAGCAGCAGAGTTTTGAATGTATTGTAATCTGGAAGGTAGTCCAATGCAAAGGGCATTACAGTAATCAAGGAGTGATGAGACAAATGCATGGATGACAGTTTCAGCATCTTTGATACTGATGAAGGGACGGATGTCTTGTGCTATATGTGATATTACAACCAGGTGAGCATATTTATACTAGCAGTGTGTTCAGAGTTAACCGTCAACTAGAGTTAACTTGAGTTTGTTCCTTTACTCCTACTATAGCAATTATAAATGAAACAAGAGTGAGAGCTCATGCATTATGTGTTACTCTCTACCAGCCTTCATTATTTTAATAAATGCATTTGATATTGTTGCTTGAAGTTTGAGGACTCATGTAAGATGGTGTTATCTATGTTATCATTCCATTTGAGCTCTGAATGGTCAAAATACAATATGGTGAATTGAATATTAATGAATCATGCCTGCTTGGTTTTATCACTCGAATTAGATGACATTACAAACATGATTTACAAAAAAAAAAAATGTTTTGTACACAATTTGCATGCAGCAATTTGGTTTTAGTACTCTTTTCTATCATTTTATGACCATTCAATGAATTGCTGCTGTCATGGTCTCTAGTAAATGTTTCAAAAAAGCATTTATTTTTATGTGGTAATAGCGTAATAATATGCTAGTTTTGGTAAATAAGGAAAAAATGTGCCTAATTTATATAGTAATGGCCGTATTTGCTCAAATCAGAATTACTCTCATTGTGCTATCTCAGTGTATTTAGCACCAATATTGCAGATAGTTCACAGGGTTGTGCATAGCAGTGTAGTAGATTACAATTCAGTTCCTGAATTTGAATTGAATGTGAATAGAAAACACCAACTCACAGCAATTCGTAACTATTTTAATTTTTGCTTAATTGGTGGCTAATTCATACGAATTTGTGCAATCTCACTCATACGTTTTCATCTGTTTAAACCCCAGTGACAGTTAAGTGTAGGGGCAGGGTTAGGGGTGGTCTTTCATAACAAGTTTTTTTTATGATTTCAAATTGTATGAGTTGATGCGAAATCACCAATTTGTAAAATAGTTACATTTTCCTGTAAGATCAGGTTGGAATAGAAGCAGCAAACAGGAACTCAAATTTATTGAAATTGAATTGAAATTTAGAATTTGGATGTAGAACTTAAATTAAATCAGAGTGATTTGAACTGGTTAGAATTCTTTGAATTGCTGTTCAGTAAATTCCACTTCTGGTGAAGTGTGGCCAGTTCAATTTAAATATCAATTCGGTAACACTTTAGTATAGGGAACATGTATTCACTATTAACTATGACTTTTGCCTCAATAAACTTCTAATTTACTGCTTATTAATACTTAGTAAGTGAATTGTTAAGTTTAGGTATTGGGTAGGATTGAGAATGTAGAATAATGTCATGCAGAATAAGGCATTAATATGTGCTTAATAAGTACTGATAAACAGCCAATATTCTAGTAATATGCATGCTAATAAGCAACTAGTTAAAAGACCCTAAAATAAAGTGTCAGTTTTGTGTCAGTTATTAATGTTTGCAGGCTTATTGTTATGATGCAAGCATTTGCACTGATATTCTGCATGACACAGCACAACTGAATTTGTCCACATATCTTTAGTATTAAAGTACCACTTCCGTAAAAGAAAGAAAAAAGGTACACACCACATGGAGGGAAGAAGGGCACATGACAACTCTGACTGGCTGAGGGAGGACCAGTCCAACCACAGTGCTCTAATTTCTCATTGCATAGTGGTTTCCATGATTAGTGATTAGGGATAAAAAAAAATAAAAAATAAAAATCAAGGGCAAAAAAGAGGTGCTTCATTACCGGTCCATTAGGAAAGGAGAAACAGATGGAGAAGAGGCAGCAGTGAGCATGAGGGAATCAGGAACAGGAGTGAACTGGAGCATGGTGAGAGGAGAAGAGCTTGAAACCAAATCCCATAACACGGCTGGAAGAATGCAACGTGAAGAGAGCCAGAGGGGAATTCTGCATGATGTCAAATTCCACAGACCATGTGCACTTTCCCAGATCGCAAGGCTGTAAGAACAGAATGTAAACGGAAGCCTCTCTCCTTCCAAATCACTTGTGAATGCTTTACTCTAGTTCATTGAAAACAGCATGGTTTTATCGATCTGAAACACCTGGAAGCGGGGGCGAGGGGATTCCAGTCAGGCCTGCTTCATGTGTCTTGAGACACATCTATAAAACATGATGTGGCGCCATCATACAACAAACCTGGAAGGGTTTCCTTTCTACAGAGCTTGAAGTGAGTTGAGAAAGATGCTCAGGGGTTAGTACAGCGCTTACAGTTGAATGACTGGTGTCAGTCATTGCTGTGTAAATGGAAAACCCATTTCCTGCTTGCCTTATGGCTTAGTGGAGCTTAGTCAAAACCAGATAAGCAAAAATGCTGATAAAGATGTTATCTTCTCGGCATGTTATTGAAATTCACTGTTCTTGACCTTTGAGCTCAAAACAGAAAGAAATCTTTCAGTGCATTAGTTCTACATGTGCTTTTCAGTATATAAAGGATTGACAAAATGGTGAAAAATTACCTTAAAGAAATATTCAGGGTTCGATACAAGATTAACTCGATACACATTGTACTGTATATCATTACCACATATGATCATTTTGATTCATCCCTTGTTTTAGCTTTAAGGTTATGGTAGAACTTTATTTTACAGTCATGTTCCCCAAGAACAAACTGCGTACTTACTGTATTACAGTAATTATAGTAACTGGCTAATAACTAACCCTGAACATGCACTCAAAAATGAACTTTCACTGTAGTTAGTGTCACTCAAACCACCCTTGTTCACATTACTTAAAAAACTCATGTAACTACATGCACGTAATTTAACTGCGTTGTTTCTACTAAAAATGAATATTGTCAGCTTTACTTAGTAAGTGTTTGTTCAGTCAACTTAATATTGCTGAAATTAATGTTGACATAACTAACTGGGCAGTGGATCCGTAGTTCCCAGCATGCTTTAGCAAGGGACTGCATTAGGAGAGTAAATTTAGGGATTAAAGTATTATTTTATGTGTTTTTCAGTAAAGGGAAAGATGTTGTTAGTTTATGTTAGTGTTTAATGTTCATTTATGTCAGACATTTAGAGTACTTTCTGTAATGTTTTTTTTTAATTTTGTGGTTACCATTATGCAGAAGAGTGGTGCCATGTGTTTAGGCTGTGAGCCTCATACATGCATGTTTATGACAGAATTCCTGCTTTCAATTCAATTGAGTTTGTTCAGTGAGTTAATTTTTGAGTGCATTTTGCAGAGCAAATAGTTCATTTAATAAGATAAATTAAGTCAATAAATGTGTTCACCTTACATAATAAACATAACGTTATTAAGTAAACTGCACATATAAATATTATGTAACAGTGACATTCAAATGATTTGTATTTACTCAAAGAAATTTTGTCAGCTTTACTTGGATTTCTTTTGTTCATACAACTAAATTGTTATTTGTACAAATTTGTACTCAATATACTTGCGTGGAACTTGACACTTCTTTTTTAAGTAAATCCAACAATTCATTTTTTTGAGTGTACACCTAAACATTTACCCATGTAGTTACCTTATATTACTCAGTATTTTCTTAGGTATGTACACTATCCCCTAACTTATATAAGTTCTATCCAAATTTAGAATATATAAACAAAAAAAGATTTGCAAGCAATTTCTCACACTAAAATCACTTTAAATGAATAGTTCACCCAAAAATGAAAATTCTATCAGAATATTCACAGAGAGACATTTATGGTGTCCATTACTGCAAATCTGAACAAGTAGCTGCATTTATTTAGGTGCATGGCGACACAGTGTCATTGAATGTGACAAAATCCAACCCTTTTGGATTGAATCCCAATGAACCTTTCCAATAACACACAAAGAAACAGACTCACACACACTTCTTATCGCTATAATGTTCACCACAGGTGGCACTTTAATACCTATTGTGTCAATCAGAGAGCCCTTATCTGCAGGCATAATGGAGACCAGACATCAGCGCCTTCATCAACCCAGACGTAGTAGATCTTGTGAAAGAATGGAGGTGTGGATAGTGCTCATGTTCTGAATGCTCACAAAGATCTTTACAACACAGTCCCTGTTCGATTTCAGTGATCGCTGGATTGCTTTTGTTTAGAGTGAGAATGTGTAAGTTTGTGTGACTATAGTTCTATGTAACAATTGGGTCAATCCTCTTATACTCTTATACAGGACATTTTGAGCTTGACAGCCTTTTTATGCTTTTATTGTACTGTATTTTCAGGCTTATACACCACACCTTAAGATATATGTTCTGGTCAAGTTTTAAAGGGATAGTCATCATTTACTCACCCTCAAGTTGTTCTAAACCTGCAGATCTCGCCCCCCATTGACTACCATAGTAATTAAATGGTGTCAAAAATGTTCATTTTTATTTTTTTTAACAAAATCTTTCCCAGATTTCAATAACATTGTACTGATTTTTCTAAATTTGCTCAAACAGGACGGAACGTTTTAGACCACTAAACAAACACATTCATCAAATTCACTGCTAATACCGTTTTCCCATCAAAATTGTCATTTAGTCATTAAAATCTTATTATTCTTCTTGCACTTCACCTCTTCTCTGCTTTTCCCCCTAATCTATATTTCTTATAAACTTGGCACTACTATGGATATTGTGACAATTTCCTCTATCGCAAGTCACTTTGGATAAAGCGTCTTCTAAATGCATAAATGCAAATGTAAAACCTGTATGTTTAATATTGTATGCTGTATTTTAAAGGGGTCCTTTATTATGTTTTCACTTTTTTAACTTTAGTTAGTGTGTAATGTTGCTGTTTGAGCATAAAAAACATCTGCAAAGTTAAGACACTGCAATGGGAGATCATTTCTTTTACAGAAATCAGTTTTTAAGGACTACAACAAACGGCTGTTAGGGTCTACAATGAGCTGCTTCCTGGGTTGGTGACATCACAAACCCCAAATTTACATAAACCCTGCCCGTTACTGATAACCGTCATTTTGGCTGCGTGAGATTCTCCAGCTTTGTTGTTGTTGAGCAACCGAAGCGTGAGCTGTTAAAGCTCCACCCTCTTCTGGAAAGGGGGCCGGGAACAGCAGCTCATTTGCATTTAAAGGGACACACACAAAACTGAGTGTTTTTGCTCACACCCCAATAGGGGCAAATTTAGCTATAATAAGTGATCTGTGGGGTATTTTGAGCTGAAACTTCACAGACACATTCTGGGGACACCAGAGACTTATATGACATCTTGTAAAAGGGGCATTATAGGTCCCCTTTAAAATTATGATGGGGGCATGAAAATATACTGCATAACAAGAATGACCCTATTGATGTTTCATAACCACTGCATGTGATAATAGCATGTTGGCTTTCCTCCATCTGTTTTGTCTGGTTGTCTTTGAGAAAACATCATTGTATCCCCAGGCAAAGGCCTTTGTTTTGAGCGTGGAGAGAGGCCACTAATTGAGTGAGAAGTGCTGCGTGTGTGTTTGTATCTCCTAAGATCATGAGAAAGCTGGGTAATTTACATCTGTCAAAAGCTCGCCTGTGAACACAGACCTGACGTAACCCCATCATCTCTCCCTGTCATCAGCGCGAGTCTAATTATATCAACAACATTAAGAGTCTGCTAATATGAATCAAGATGATTCCTTTCGTTTTGATGTATGCTGATTCACTCCGCTGCCTCTGCGTTCTCTTTTAATGAAACCCGCTATTTATTCTACCTAAACACGCCAAACACAATATTCATTAGCAGCACAATGTACCTGCAGGCTTCTTCAGTTTACAAGTGGCGTCTTTTATTAATTAAATAAATAATTCTGTTTTCTTTTTAAATTATTATTTATATGCACTCAGTATTGGCTTAATAGAAGTGGATGCATAAAAGATTTGCTTACATGCGAGAACAAGGGAAGAGACGCCTCGCTCACAGGCGCATCATGCCTTTTAATGTAGCTACCTTCTCATTTCCATGACAGCTTCTTGCTTTAAAACTTCTGGAGGGAGCAATTCATGCCCTCATTAGCACAGCTGAGTAAATCTTTCTTGTTAAAACACATTGCATTTTGCTTGTATCTCTTTCAGAATTTTTTTTTTTTTTTTTTTAGAGGAAAACATAATATGCCTTTTGATGAGCCGTGATTCATCTGATGTTTTAATGCTCTTTAACAGTGCTCTTTTGTTTAGTTGATGGCATTACAGTCTCTCATCATTCTCTCTAGGGCAGCAGCCCTGGCTAGCTACAGAAATTAATATTTTCTTTTCTGTAAGCCTTTTAGAGGCTGCTGTTTTTAGCCTCCTTGTTAGAGCGCCCAACTCCTATGCCGGAGACCACAGTTCGAGTCCCACTCGGAGCGGGTTGAGTAACCAGTTACATTTGGTGCCGTGACCCGGATGGGAGTGAGGTTTAGGGGAGTGAGTGTAACTGTTGTAGGCCAGTAAGAGCTGTGCGCGTTAACCTCACTCCCCTGATCTCGAGAGGCATGGTCTTAGGCTCCTTGTTAGAGTGCCCGACTCCCATGCCGGAGACCACGGTTCGAGTCCTGCTCTGAGTGGGTCAATAGAACCAGTTACGTGTGTGTGGATCAGGTAAACCCTATGTTATGGGGATGAAATGAATGCACAAAAATGGCAATATTTGTAATCCTTGTCCTTGTGGGGACTGTTTTGGTCCCCATAAGGTAATAAATTATACTAAGTGATGTTTTTTGAAAATATAAAAATGCAGAAAGTTTTCTGTGATGAGTAGGTTTAGGGTTAGGAGATAGAATTTTCAGTTTGTACAGTATAAAAATCATTATGCTTGTGGAATGACACCATGAAAACCCAATGTGTGTGTGTGTATAGATATATAGATAGTTAACACGCATATAAACACCTTCTGTTCAGTTCTGATTCGCTGCGTCTTGCTACTTTTAATGCAGGAACGTGTCCTGTGTTAAAAGCCCATGAGACATCTGTGCCCAGGGCATGTCAACCGCATAATCCGTCTCTGGCTATAGCAAGAAAGCAAATAACCAGTCACAAGAGCCCAAGTCTGCGTTCCTCTGAAGCCATATTCAGACGGGATTAGTTTTATATGGGGTAGGTGGGGGTCATGTAATAATTACCAAAGCATTTTACAGACTACATGCTCCAGTGCCGGTAATTACAGCATTGTTTACTTTTTATAATATGTCCTGAAGAAATAACAGGTAAAAGCAGTCTTGTGTGAATTGACATACTGGTAAAAGCCTGTGAGTTTAATCTTCATGGCCCATGTCTAGCTCGTATGGCTGTGTAACTATCAGGCACTCAAAGTGTCTCAAGTGGACCAATTGGAAGACACTAGAAAATAGATAACTAGAAAAGATACACTTCAAATCTTCTCACAGGGACAATACTGACCGTTAAGTATAGATTTATGTTTTCTCACATCTGACTGGGATTTTTTTTGTTATTAATAGGAAGTTCAACAGCATTTATTTGAAATAGAAATCTTTTGCAGCATTATAAATGCCTTTCACTCTCACTTTTGATCAATTTAATGCCACCTTGCTGAATAAAACTATTAATTTCTTTAAAAAAAAAAATAAAAATTACTGACCCCAATCCATTGTAATTGTATGTGTATGTGTATGTAATACAGTGGCATGAAAAAGTATGTGAACCCTTTGCAGAATCTGTGAAAATGAGAATTATTTTAATAAAATAAGAGGGATAATAAAAAATGCATGTTATTTTTTGTTTAGTACTGTCCTGAGTAAGATATTTTACATAAAAGATGTTTGCATTTAGTTCACAAGACAAAACAATAGCTGAATTAATTAAAATAACCCCATTCATAAGTATGTGAACCATTGAATCTCAATACTGTGTGTGGTTACCTGATGATCCACGACTGTTTTTATGTTTTGTGATGGTTGTTCATGAGTCTCTTGTTTGTCCTGAGCAGTTAAACTGAGCTCTGTTCTTCAGAAAATTCCTCCAGCTCCTACAGATTCCTCAGTTTTCAAGCATTTTTGCATATTTGAACCCTTTCCAGCAGTGGCTGTAGGATTTTGAGATCTGTGTTTTCATACTGAGGACAACTGAGGGACTCAAACACAACTATTAAAAAAGGTTCAAACATTCACTGATGGTCCAGAAGGAAACACGATGCATTAAGAGTCGGGGTAACAGAACCCCCTTGAATCCCAACATAACACAACATTAAACATTAACTTATATCTCCATATGTTAATCTTGTGCAAAAACACACAAAATAACACTTAATTTCAACAGTTATTTATATGGTCTGACGCAAAGCATGCTGGGAATTAGAAATCTGCTGCAGCTCAACTCAATCATATTAAGTTCAGCTTACTACAATGAAATTTTGAGTTCATGCAACTTTTTCCTATTAAGTACAATGACCTTTCATTATTATTTGAGTGAAACAAACTCATTTAATTTCATTAATTTCACTGTTCGGTTTTACAGCGTGCTTGAATCTGATTGGCTGATGAACATTCTATGGTGTGCAGTTATTTTCAGGGAAACCCAACAAAATTTATTTACATTCAAACAAGAGTAAGAATGATTAGTGAATATGCCAATTTCCTCTCTACATTTTAAACAGTTTCTCTACATATTAACAAAAGACATTATTCCTTAAGCGGCTGGGTAGAGATCATTTGGCTTCCCCACGGTTTACGCCACATCCAGTCAAATTCATTAGTGAACACTAGTGAATCTCTGTTGGGGATTGGCCTTTCTGTGCCTTTGAGTAAACCACTTAACCTCCCTTCAATAATTATCCACTCACTTAAGACAAGTCATTATTTAAATGCTGCTCACAGCAAAAAGGCCCTAAATGGACTACAGGGGGCTAATTTGAGAAAAAGGGGACATGTAAGTGGCGAATGAAAACTTCCCCACGATCAGGGATGATTTTGCCACAAACGAAGCGAGCCCAGCTGATGTACCGACTCCCCTTTAAGGCTTTGAAGTTCTTTCTTTCACGAAAGGCCCTGAAAGGTTTGATATGTAATGAATTGAGTTTGGTGGATTAATTTAATTGACTTTTATACCCTCTAATTTGGTTCAAAATCACGGCAGCACAAAATAATGATGAGCTCAAAATGTGGGAATTCCCTCAGATTGTGCCTCCAGGTTCCGGCTCCATCGATAAATTAGCAGCTGAATGCGACTGAATGAAAAGTAGCTCCCGGGCCTCTTCTCTGGCCGACGTTAAGGAAAATGAATTAAAGAGGTCTATACGTGTGTCTTTCCGCCTTAATGTCATTC
Source organism: Megalobrama amblycephala (assembly GCF_018812025.1). NCBI lineage: Eukaryota > Metazoa > Chordata > Actinopteri > Cypriniformes > Xenocyprididae > Megalobrama > Megalobrama amblycephala. Next base: position 10,557,349 of record NC_063052.1, read on the forward strand.
CCGTCCAACTTCTTCCCTCCTTTCCTCTTCTAATTTAATTCTGCTAAAATCCAATCAGAATCATTTGACATTAAAATTGAGTCTCAGAGGAAAAGCGAGAGAAAGAGAACTGTGGAAAAGCCAGTAAAATGGAGGATAACGCTTCTTCCCTTTCATCCACGTCAGACTCTTTTCATTAATACTCTACAGTTAGGAGTGAATCGGCCGGGATGGAGCAGTGTGACGGCCCGAGGCCTGGAGTGTATGACAAACCACCCTAATGAAAAGTCTCAGTCACAGTATCAGGCTGACACAGCGACCCTGCATATAATTACGCCTTAAATAATACATGTCCACGCTTACATTTTCATACGCTGCGAGTCTCGCTTACAATGGCTGGCCTGAATATTCTTGTTTCAGAGAGAGAAAAGGGTCTGTGGTTTATTTTGATTGTCCCGGTTTGGTTAGTTATAGCTCTACTGGCTCATTTTTGCTTGGATCGTGATGAATAAGTTAAGTGCAATGACACTGCCTGAGCACTGCGAGAATATAATCAGGTAGGAAGATGTTTCATATAACTCACACTTTCACAGGAAAATAATTTACACGTCCAACATTGCATGCTAATGCGTGTGATTTACATCCCTCCTCCTGCTGAGCACACGGTTGTTAGTCTCAGACCTTTTTTCTCCTCCTATAATTTTCAGAGGATTCCACAGCAAAAGTGTTGTAACCCACTTTTCAATTATCCATGTTTTTTTGCTCTCTGTTTTGGGGGAATTTTCTGTACAGTTTCGGATAAGGAGTTACACGTCGCCGTATGTGTTCAGTTGTTTGTCTGTGAGAGGCTGTGAATGATGGGAAGTGTGAGTGTGTGTTTGTGTGGTCTGTCCTCGCCATCTGGGCTAAAATAATGTGATCAGTTCATGGCTCTGTGAAGAGCAAATTAGGCTGTGTGTGTAAGTCAATATTTATTTTTTTCAACTAAAACATTCCCCACGTAAAGCAAAACAAACTGTCTTTATTGCAAATTATATGTAATTGAAAAAGTATGTAAGAAAAGCATAACTTTACAATAAAGTAAAGTTTACTGTATTAGTTTTAGCCCGACGCAGTTATCATTTTCACGCCCAGTTCCTACGTTGTTTAAATAGCAAATGCACTCACGCCCATCTGTTCGACCAATGACTGTGCCACTCACCAACAAAAACCTGGTCTAAAGTCAATGGCACGTTATTTATTTATTTTTTTTTTGTAATATGTGCTTTTAAGCGGGTGCACAACGCACGTACACTCTGCTTGTCACACACACAGGGACGCGCAGCAACACACTAACATTTTTAAATATTAAAAATAAAAGGATTCCTCTTCGGAAAAGCATTCAGTCTTTCCGCTTGCAAATCCCAGGAATAGGGTCTCCTTTAGGACCCAGGCGGTAATGCCTGATCAAAAGTTGTTATCATGATGTCTTGACTAATTATAACCTATTTCACTATTGTATGATGTTTATTACATTAAGTGCACAAACAACATGCTTGAAATGGCATAATAAAACAAACTGGAAACAGAACATACCTAAGCTAAACTAGCAGGCTAATCGGGTAGATGGAAGCTATGCTAGTACATAAGCTAACTAAAAAAACAGTAAGAACAAGAAATGTTTGATTTCACAACCTATGGCTTCAGTTATATTCTAGCATATGAACCATGTCATTTAAAAGACTTTAATGGTCATTATAACACATTTTAAAAGATCATATGATAAATCATAACGTGATTTTGCAGGAATTTTATTATCAGGAGCTAAAAATGCTACCCATTAAAAGCCTGTTGAACCAATGGGATCACTCAAGGTCCTAAAGGAGACCCGATTCCTGGGGGGACTCGATTTCTCACCATACCACCATGTAAATAGCAAATCCGCCATGGTGCAAGCGCAGCTGGCTTTTAAAGGGAATGGGTGATGACATGATTGGTTTATTGCACTTTACGTCCAAAACACACCCATGACTCATTAAGAGACTATGTACAACCCTTTTGGACCATGGACTTGGCGCTCCGACCATTTTTTGTGTTTAACATGCCCTAAGTGTACCTGCACCATGCGCTTCAGTCCATGTGCTTAGATCATTAAAAAAGACCCAAAATGATTCATATTGCCTCAACTAATGCAAATTATATAAAGTTAAAATGTATTATGTTTTTTAAAAAAATCTAATAAAATTCACTTTAACCATGATTAATAAATTCTGCTGTACTGTTTGTTTAATTTTTGCATTAAATATTGTTAACATTATGGTAAAGTGTTACAAAAAGAAAGAAATATCAATATCTGTAAAATATAGTTCCCACATTTTGCAATTTTTGCAGGCCTGTGACAGCTGACAGAACATTACACCTACATTGTGATCAATGGGTCGTTTCACACAGCAGTTGATCATCATGCAACAGTTTCTATGACTAATTGCTTTTCTTCCGCTTCTAAGAATTGAATGGAATGTAATGTCTGTGCGTAACAGGCATATAGCATCATTCCTCCCTTACCTTTTCACATTCAAAACTCAAACACAAACACAAGTTAAGGCATTTGCATATCATTTTTGATGATTCTTAAAGCAAAGATAAATTGTGACTTTAATCTGCTTAGTCATATTTGAATTAAAGTTATGGTGCTTTGCAGTGCAACATTGGTTGCCACCTGTGTGGGATAAACAGCTGCCAGTCAACAATTATTGGCACCTGTTATCAGCGATATAACAGTGTGCAGCCAGACTTTGGAGTGAAAAATGCATTCATTTGCAGCTGTTAATCCATTAAAATATCATTCTGTATATATGTACATGAATAATATGTTACGTATTTTGTATCCCATGTATATATTTGTCCGTTTTAATTTCATCCCTAGTGAAAAAATCTAATTAAACCAGCGTAAACTAATTTAAGCTGTCCTTAGCTGTTTTAAAGCCCAAAGTATACTTCACTTTTTATGCGTACGCAAGGGTCAGTGTATAGTGTGCGTGACGCGAATTTGGTCATCATATTACTCAACTGAGGAAAAAAATGAAAATTAAGCTTGTGTTCTATTTTAGGAACAAGTTGTGTTTGTCATTTAATGCAAGAAAGAAATTGGTTTCTGCTACTTTTTTATCTGTACTTGATTATGGCGACGTAGTGTATCGGTTTGCACCATTATATCTTCTCTCTACTTTACATGCTGTTTATCATGGTGCTCTAAGATTTATATTAAATTGTAAATCTTTAACTCATCATTGTGCCTTGTATAACAGAGTGGGTTGGTCCTCTTTGTCTAGTATGAGAAAAATGTATTGGTACTTAATTATTTATAAAGCCATCTTGGGGATATTGCCTTCATATCTTTGCTGTCTTATTCAACAGAAAACTGTTGAGAAATATTTTCTACGTTCTCAGAACTGTTATACACTTTCTGTTCCTTTTGCTATATCTGAATTAAGTAAGAAGGCTTTTGTGTATGCAGCCCCGTTTGACTGGAATCACCTTCAATCGAAATTGAAGTTACAAAATTTGCTGTCTTTGGATCAATTTAAAGTAGTCATTCGGCAAATGGAAGGTGATTCAGTGAAATGTAATTGTTTTTAACTTTGTTTGTACTGTGTAAGTCTGTGTTGAAACTTATTGTATTGCTGCTCAGTTTGGCTGGGCCACTCCTGTGAAAGAGATTTATAATCTCAGTCAGTCTTTTCTGGTTAAATAAAGGTTGAAATGAAAGAGTATGCACATACTGTACACACATTGGTGGATTTTTGTAACTGTGTGCACTTTGTATGTGTAGGTCGCACATGCACATTTTTTTTCTTTTTTTGCAGTAATTAGTTTATCCACAAGGTGGCAACTGTGCCCTGGGGGCGTCGATTCACAAGGTAGTCGAAGAAAACCTGCATAACAGAACAGACCAGAACACATGCAAGCTACAGCAGCAATGGAGGCCTATATAAACGAGAGATTGTGCGAAGGGGTTAGAAAGTACCCTCATTTGTACATCTCTAGCATGAAAGAATACAAATATATTTACATGGGTTGTAAAAGTGGTGAGAGATTGCTCAAAACTGTGCATGCGTCAAATACCTGTGTACGTATACTAAGTATACCCAGGGCTTAAGATGGTCTACCAGCTTGTCTAGCTGGGCTCAACTCTAAAACCAGCTTGACCAGTCTGGGAGACCAATTAAAATCGGCGAAACCAGATTAGGCTGTTCCCACCACTAAAATCACTGCTTAAAAGTTATTAGTATTTGGCTGGCTATGTGATCCCCCATGAGGTGACCGGCTCTGTGTAAAATAAATCAGCTTTAGGTTACTGACATGAGTGGAGTGATCATCTAAATTTGATTTGATTGATTGATTGATTGAGCATATTTTGGTAACTTTATTTCGATAGTTCACTTTAGACATTCTGTTGATTATAAGAATGTCTAATTTTATTATTATATTATTATATATAACTTTATATATAATAATATTATTATATATAACTATATATAACTTTGCAACTACATGTCCACTAGCAGTCATTAAAGTGTTAATAGACTGTCTGCTTAATATATGCTTACACTTTATTTTGATGCTCCCCAACAGATATTCTGTTGATTATAAGTAACTTTGCAAGTATGTCAACTTATTCTACTTACATCTAGTAATATTCTAATGAGAGTTAGATGACATGTAGTTGCAAATGTTACTTATAATTATAGTAGAATGTCTAAAGTGGACTATTGAAATAAAGTGTAACCCATATTTTTAAAACATTTTAAATGATATTGTCTTTTGTTAAACTTTTTAATGAGGAAAAGTGTCAATTCTCTGTGTCATGGTTCTAATTAAGTCACTTTACTTAATAATTAGTTGTCTAGTGTGGCATTATACACACTGCATACACTGAATGAACATTTGTGAAATCCTTAGAAAAATGTGGTTGTCAGTCTCCTTTAAAACCAAATTTTGTGTGTACAGAACAGAATTAGGCACTCAGAAGAGCAGTGACAACCACATTTAGCTGCAGGCTGTCTGTGGTCAGTCATCACAGACTCAGACTGCGCACAGATCATAAAAGGATAAGTTTAATGAACTGAACTGGGATGAAAAATTCTGAAATTCAAGTAGGAACTTATATGTGTGCTCATGTAATATTCAGTTCTTTTCTGGGCTGCTATTAAAATGCGTCCAGTGTGAAGCCAGCAGTTTAGACCCGGAGAGAGCTGCCCGTTCAGTCCCCCGCCCCTGTCATTTTTTTCTTTCTTTTTTTTTTCAGCTTGCTTGGCTTCATTCACGCTCTGCAAACCCACTCGGTCATCCATTCATTCTCCTAGAGTACACAAGCACGCTCTAACACACTCCAATACACTCTTCCTTTCCCTTGTCAAAGCCTGCTGTTGTCTTCTACACTGTCTCTCTTTCACACACATTCTTCATTTGGCCTCTTTCTGGGTCATCATCCTCAAAGCCAGCAGTCTATTAATGTTATTAAAAATATATCACCAGATGCTGAGGCCCATCTTTCAGCTCTCTTGATCTGTAGTTTTTATCATATTTCTAACCTCCCACATGAGCAAAGCTTCTCTACCAAAGCCTCTGTCCCTTGTGAGCTGGAGGTGTCAAGAACAGTATCTCCACACTTCTTGCGATATATTTTCCCCTATGAGATCTCTACTAATGTTTGTGTCATGCCAAAGTATGAAAAGGGAAGCGATGCATGGATTACGGAATGTACCAATGCAGGCAGACCATTTAAAGGGTTAGTTCACCCAAAAATGAAAATTATCCCATAATTTACTCACCTTCAAGCCATCAGGTGTATATGACTTTCTTCTTTCAGTAAAACACAATCGGAGTTATATTAAAAAATATTCTGGCTCTTACAAGCTTTATAATGAGAGTAACTGAGATTTTGAAGTCCAAAAAAAGTATATCCATCCATCATAAAAGTAATCCAATCCACGTGTTCATGACAGAGTCTAGTTCCAGTGTATGATGCAGGATGTAGGAGTAGCGTAAGCTTAAGTGAGAGTAGACGCTTCCCGCGGTTCAAACCAACAGGGCTGGGCAACAAACTCAAGCTCCTCCGACATTTCTCTTTAAAAATTCTCATTTTAGACTTCTAATTCGTGACCGGTGTTTTGTTTTGCTCTATCCTCTGCACTTCTGCGTTTGTCAGTACGTTATGTGTCGAGTCAGGGGTCATTCTTCCCACCAGAACAAGACTGGCGTACGGAATCCAGTGATTCTAGTTACTAAAGTTATAAATATGGATATTTTTCTTACAAAAATGCATTGCTTTGCTTCTGTCATGATCACTAGTGAGAGTGCCCTATCAGCCACTAGAGGGCACTCCATCCCAGACTCTTGTTTTCACCCCTTGGACTTCATTACCCATAACACACTTCCCGGACTCATTATCCCATGTCATTACACCCAGCTGTTTTGTGTTTCTTCATTAGTGTCTGTCTATTTATACTCAGTTGTTTCTGTCCTTGGTTGTTGGTTCGTTAATTTGTGTTACGTGCACCTTGTACTTCTGGTTTTCTGTTTTATGGACTGTTACTGTGGATTTTGATCCTTACCTGTGTTTTGGATGATGATTTTGGATGACCCTACAATAAATATGCTGCACTTGGAACTTGTCTGTTCATCTCTGTGATTTTACCGTGACAGCTTCAGACCCGCTTTATTAACCCCCTGGAGCCATATGGATTACTTTTATGATGGATGGATATACTTTTTTTGGGCTCCAAAATATCGGTTAGAAACCACTTACGAAAAATACTTATGATGCTATGAACATGCACCAGAAATACGCAGGACTAGGCCAATGTTAATGTCTAAAAATCATGTGAAAAATAATGCAATATAATGCATATAGTTAAAAGTCAGCTTTCGAAAGGATTTCATGTCAAATACTTTATAGCTGCTCTCCATTACACCTCCCCCAACATAACCCCTCCGGTTCTACTCTGACAGCTCAGAGCAAAATTCGAACCTGTGTTTCCGACGTGGGTGGCAGGAACACTCTCAAGGACACTAAAGACTGCAGCCTCTAGCATCAGTCGCTAGTGCGCCTCTTTGAGGCCAGGGGAGTGAAGTTTACCTGTACAGCTCACGATTGGCTTTCACAAAGGTCAAACCAAGACTCCAGCAATGTTAACATTGTCAAGTCAGAAACGAGCTACAGTTTTTGGTGAACCAACAAGAAGTAGATCTGTTTTATCGGTGTTGAGTTTTTATATAATTTATATCATTAATACAAGCCGATATAGAGTTGGTGGGAAAAGGAGAATTGTGTTGAGAACTGATACAGAGTTGGGTGTCATCTGCATAGCAATGGAAGTTGAAACCATAATGACGGATAATGTTACCTAATGGGAGCATGTAGATCAGGGGTGTCCAAGCTCAGTCCTGGAGGGCCACTATCCTGCAGAGTTTATCTCCAACTTACCTCAACACACCTGCTTGAAAGTATGCCTAATTAGTCCTTTATTAGCTGGTTCAGGTGTGTTTAATTGGGGTTAGAGCTAAACTATGCAGGACAGTGGCCCTCCAGGACTGAGTTTAGACACCCCTGATGTAGATGATGAACAGTAAAGGCCCAAGAACAGAACCCTGGGGAACACCATGAGAGACGGGGTCAGTAGTGGACTTATCCTGTCGGATAGAGATGTAATGCTGGCGATCAGATAGGTAGGAAGTGAACCAAGATAGGGCAGTTCAGAAATACCAAGAGCAGAGAGTCTTGAAATGAGAATACTGTGAGAAAATTGACAACTGCCCATACTACCCATGCATTATATTAATCTTTTTTTCAGCAATTCGATAGCTTTGAAATTGGCCAAAATTGTCTTTTTGTCTTTCAACTGGCGAAAGAAAGATAAAAAATTGTCTTTATTCACTGAAAGCCTTCATCTCTTTACAGCCTGTGGTCAGTCTTCACTCTCATTTCACTTGTGCACATCCTATTTAACATCTCCTTTTATGTTCCACAGAAGTTGTGGGTTTAGAATGACATGCGAGTGAGGAAATCATTTTATCATTTATGTTATCATTTATGGGTGAACAATTCCTTGGATACAGTCAGCTAACATTAAAAACTCAAACCACATTTGTCTATTGTCTATTACTGAAAATGTAGCTTTGTTATCTCAAAATGTATGTTTTTGATCAAATAAATGCAGCCTTTGTGAGCATAAAGGACTTAAAAAAAAAAAAAAAAAAAAATCCAAAAACATTCTTTTCATTTACTTGCCTAAAAATCCCCAGACCGACAATAGCTGGCAGATAGAAATGAATGAAAGAGAATTGTCTTGAAGGCTGACAGTGATTGGTAGACAGGGAAATCAGTAATATTTGTTTAAGTGTAATGATACAATACAATTTGTTCACTTGAATACAACGTGTATATAAACTTATTAAGCAGAAAGGTAGCAAATCAATACATTATTGACAGTGTTCATTTTGTTTAAAGGATTTTGGAGTTGTAATTTGATGGTAGACTGTTGACATGACATTTTGACTTTGGAGAGGAGCCAAAGAGATCCAATCTCCAGATCAGTATCTTGGAGATGTATTGTCAATAAATATTTATCAAAACAGTAAAAACATTTGAGCAAATGTAAAGCTGATCTAAATGGAAAGTTCTCAATGCTAAGTTGATGTGGATATTCTGCATTGCCATATAATTCAAGTGCACAGGATTGAAATTTTATTTACTTCTAAATAGTTTTTCTTTTGGTAACACTTTAGTATGGGGAACCATTCTCACTTTTAACTAGTTGCTTATTAGCTTGCATATTGGCTGTTTATTAGTACTAATAAAGCAGACATTAAAGGGATAGTTCACCCAAAAATGAAAATGTGATGTTTATCTGCTTACCCCCAGGGCATCCAAGATGTAGGTGACTTTGTTTCTTCAGTAGAACACAAGTGATGACAGTATTTATATCATTTTTACCTCTAATACACCACTATGTCCAACTGAGTTCAGCATTCGCTTAGTAAGGTCTGATCGCGCTCTGACAACGGCAGTGATGTCTCGCGCATTGCTTCAATGAGTGCCAGACATCACTGCCGTTGTCAGAGCGCGATCAGACATCACTAAGCGAGTGCTGAACTCAGTTGGACATAGTGGTGTATAAGAGGTAAAAATGATATAAATACTGTTCGGTTTCTCGCACAAACTGATCGTTTTGTGTCTTAGGACATCAATGTGTCGTCACGAGCCGCAGGGTTTAATTTGGATGTATCTGTAGTGTTTTATTTACTCTTATAGTCAAAGTTCCCGCTGACTTGCATTATACGACTGACAGACGGCAACGGTTGCAGTTAAAAATCATCATTTGTGTTCTACTGAAGAAACAAAGACACCTACATCTTGGATGCCCTGGGGGTAAGCAGGTAAACATCAAATTTTCATTTTTGGGTGAACTATCCCTTTAATGCATAATTCGGCATGACCATATTCTACATCTCTAAAATTGTATTTTATTTATTTTATTTTAAAGAGATATTTCACCCAAAAATAGATATGGTCATCAAGTATCTCCTTTTGTGTTCAGAAGAAGAAAGAAATTCATACAGGTATAGAACAACTTCAGGGTGACTAAATGATGACAGAATTTTCATTTTTAAAATACATTTCCCTTTACATTTAAGGGAAAAATGCAGGGTGTGGAAAGTTAAATGTGATCTGATTTAATTATTTTCCGTTTGACATATACTAGTTCTGTTCTACTATTTCTTTATGCTGAACTGTCAAATGTGATCTACATTGTCTATCTGTCGCTGTTTATTTTGTCCTTGCTGTGTACTTTTGTTTGGGACCGGAGAGTCATTTTCTCTCTGTTGTGATTGGTGTAGCAGCCCTCTCCTAATTGCCAATTAACAGCGCTCACAAAGCAATCAAGCACCAGTAAGCCAGATGCAGAGGATGAAAATTAGCTTGTTTATAATTTATCGGGCTTAACTTTAGATCTATTTTGGAGAAGAGACATTATAATGAGGCAAATTGTAAAAAATGCTCTTCATTCTTTTATGCGACTATGCAGCGTTGTATTCCTGGATGCAATATCATATTTTGGGATTCATTTTGTGCCATTTTATCCTTGTGAAGATTTTTCATTTTCTCTCTTTTTTTTCCCTCTATGTCCCCCTCTTTTTTTTTTTAGAAAAAAAATCACTTTGAAGTTATTTTTAATTGCTTCTTGAACAGATAATGAAGCAACAGTCATTAAACGCGGTCATATTAGCAGAGTTCACCCTCACTTGCAGATCTTTTAACACCGGGAGCAACTCCATTAAATTGAGACATTTCATTTTAACTGTCCCCTCACACTTATAATTAGCCAAACACATTTTCTAAACAAATTCCAGGATATTCCTGCACTAATCATTTACCCCCATGTTGCTAAAAATGCAAAGCATGTAAACACTTTGTCAGACATAAATAATAAGTTCAAGATTTTAAAATAATGGGGGAGAAATGTCAGAGTTGTAGTTCTGTCTTTACATACTGTAGGCTAGTAAATCAGTTTAAACATACACAGACTGTTCTACATAGCTTGGGGTCAGTAAGATTATTTTTTAAATACTTTTATTCAGCAAAGATGCATTGAATTGATCAAAAGTAACAGTGAAGTAATTTATAAAAGGTTTATATTTTTAAATAAATGCTGTTCTTTTGAACTTTCCATTCACTCAAAAATCTTGAACAAAAATATATCACCGTTTCCACAAAAATATTTGGCAGCACAACTATTTTCAACATTGATAATAATAAGAAATGCTTCTTGAGCAGCAAATCAGCATATTAGAACAAAGATTTTATATATAGAAAGACAGTGCACTCGTATTATTATGAATGGGAGAAAGTGCAACCCGCAATATGGCGGTCCTGCCTTCTAAATAAGAGCCAATCGCTGATTGGTTATGTCATCGCATCACTGCGGCTGCCGTGAGAAGCTTCGGTTCCTATAGAAACAATCAGATGCGCGCTTCCTATAGAGATGCACACTTTAGGACTGCGCATGCACATTAGCTTGATCCAGCCTGAAAAATGCAGTTTTTTTTGTCATGATTCAAGCATTAAGAAACCAAATTTATGAGACAGTTGCTGTCAGATTTCATTGGTGATTTCATTGGTGATTTGGCTCACCCCAAAATCTAGGTAGCTGACTTGTTGCCTCGCTGCCTTGTCAGGCAGTGACTTGTAAGGCAGCGTTTGTGCATGAAGGTAAGGCATCTAAGGCAGCGTAACAGTTTAATGATCTACAGCAAAATAGCGCAAGCTTTGGTGAGAACTAAACAGATATTTAATTACTACAGTAGTAATTTCTTGCTAGAAATGACATCAAAAGTGGAAAATGTTGGTCAAAAATGTACATTTACACACAAACATGACAACTAAACGCAACTTTTGGTTGCCATCTTTCTTTTTCTAGGTCAACTGTTACAGAATGGAACGCACAGGATCGTGGGATATCAAAGGCAGCGAAGGATACATCAGATGAAGGCATCTCATACCGTTTTTACTGTGTTTTTTTTTGTTTTTTTTGGGGATCAAATTAATGCAGTCTTGGTGAGCATAAGACACTTCTTTCAGTGACATTACAAAATCTTACCGACCCCAAACATATAAAAAATCATCCAATCTGTGGAAAAGAACATCTCCATATTTTGTATTAAATATGAAATTCCAATAGCAGCACCCATCAGTGAGCAGTGTCAACTTTAAAATAAAGAGATGTGTGTTTTGTGCCCCCACCAATTGCGCACCTGCCGTATGGAGTGAGAGAAACTATCAAAACCACTTGACAAACTCACACAAACAACTTGCTAACTTGTCGAAACGATCAGTCACATCGCCGTTTGTGGGCGTTAGAGTGGCCACAAATCTCATTTCCCATTTCCTCTCCTCATATGGTTGTGTCAAGATACCAATTCTAACTTCAAATGGCCTCTCTTGAGCACAGGGACACAGGTGGAATGAAATTAGTGAAGAGAGGATCGCCTGCCCTCAAACTAGGAGAAATGTCCACTCTGGACCATGTCACGCAAACCCCCTCCCATTCCACCACGCCTGCTCAAGTGCTTTCTGAAATCGTCTCTGATTACTGTAGAGAAACATTCACGCTCTTCTATGAGTGTGGGACCAGTTAACTAATAGTTTCCTCCGCAAGTGCAAATTGGCTGCAGAATCTATGTAGACTCAAAAAGAGGTGTGACATTAATTCAGAGACCGCAAATGGGTCGTATATCACTGGGACAGAACAGCAGATGAGAGTACAGTAGCATATACAGGGTATAGACAGCTTGATAAGGAAAGGAAAAGGAAAAGAAAAAGCTATAGATCAAGGAGTAATTAGCATGAGGGATGATAGGATGGAAGCAATGCATATGAAGGAACGCACAGCCTGTATCTCACACTGGGCAAATTATATATTCATTTTCTATCTTATGATACCATAATGAAAATATATTATGTTATCATCATTATGCCCAGGTTGAATTTGCAGACCTTTCTACACTGATTTTAGTGGGGAAATTTGTGGAATTCAGAAGAATGGATTTAAAGCAACATGAACTATATTATTTAGTGGACTATGTTATTATTATGTGGAATTTTAAAGGTGTTGATTCCATGTCAGCCTGCTTAGCATTGATACAACCTACACAATTTTCCTGTTTGAAATATTAAGAATAAGAATAATGCTCTGACCACTGCTTAACAATAAATATGGAGTTACTTTTGCGCTAATAAATTCACCCAGTGTTTGCCAGTAACCAAACATTAATAGAATTCAAATGGAATGCCAAGGGAAAAAGAAAATGATTGCATTCATTTACAGACTCTTCAGATTCTGATTTAATAATAAAACCATCTGTAGTGGAGAGATAATTCATGTTACAATGAAAACTAGTCTTGCAATGTCTCTAGAGTCTAAAAGTGTCTTCCTGATTATTTCAGTAACCTTAGTTTTTCCGCCTTTGCTCTCGTTGACTTTATCTCCTGTTTATAAACCCAATGTAAAAGTTCCCCTGTCACCAATGTGCCCTTGAGCGAAACTGTTAACCCCAGGATGCTCCAGGGGCTCTGTGACTGCAGTAAGTGCAATTCAGTCACTGTGAATGGAATGAGTCTGCTAAATGACAAATAAACAATTAAAGAGAGGAAAAAGAGGAACATATTGTGCTGCTGCTGTTGTTTTCTATTACACATGATCTGGTTCAATTTCGGTGTAAACAAAATATATATAGGCATAGGCATAATATTATGAGCACTGACAGGTGAAGTGAATAACACTGATTATCTTTTCAACATGGCATGTGTTAGTGGGTGGGATATATTAGGCAGCAAGTGAACATTTTGTCATCAAAGTTGATGTGTTAGATGCAGGAAAAATGGGCAAGAGCAAGGATTTGAGCGAGTTTGACAAGGGCCAAATTGTGATGGCTTGGACCAAAAGGAACAGTGGTGATCTGGTGACAGGGTCATGGGCGTCCAAGGCTCATTGATGTACGTGGGGAGCGAAGGCTGGCCCGTGTGGTCCGATCCAACAGACGAGCTACTGTAGATCGAAGTTAATGCTGGTTCTGATAGAAAGGTGTCAGAATACACAGTGCATTGCAGTTTGTTGCGTATGGGACTGCATAGCCTCAGACCAGTCAGGGTGCCCATGCTGACCCCTGTCCACCGCTGAAAGCACCAACAGTGGGCATGTGAGCATCAAAACTAGACCACGGAGCAATGGAAGAAGGTGGCCTGGTCTGATGAATCACGTTTTCTTTTACATCACGTGGATGGCCGGGTACATGTGTGTCGCTTACCTGGGAAACACATGGCACCTGGCACACGGCGAAGGCAGTGTGATGCTTTGCGCAGTGTTCTGCTGGGAAACCTATTTGACACATACCACCAACCTTAGCATTGTTGCAGACCATGTACACCCTTTCATGGAAACAGTATTTCCTGGTGGCTGTGGCCTCTTTCAGCAGGATAATGCTCCTGACACAAAGCAAAAATGGTTCAGGAATGGTTTGGGGAGCACAACAACAAGTTTGAAGTGTTAACTTGGCCTCCAAATTCCAAAGATCTCAATCCAATCGAGCATCTGTGGGATGTTCTGAATAAACAAATCCGATCCATGGAGGCCCCACCTCTCAACTTACAGGACTTAAAGGATCTGCTGCTAACATCTGATGCAGATACCACAGCACACCTTCAGGACAGGTCAGGTCAGGGCTGTTTTGGCAGCAAAAGGGACAAACACAATATTAGGAAGGTGGTCATAATGTTATGCCTGATTGGTGTATATATGCATACACTCACATTCTCTATAAAACACTCTCTAGGTTTATCAAGACCTTATTAGCTCAGAATTCCTTTAATTCATGCAAGCCATGAGGTCATGTGACACTCTCATCTGCCAGTTAATCAACATGCCAAAGTCATTCAGACCCCCATCAGGAAAGCAATCAGACATGTCAATCACATGCCAATAACATAGTCTTACAGTATATACACTATAAATAATACAGTTTTTTCATGATTAATTCAATGTGTTACTTGACAGTTCTTTGTAATTATTTGTAAAATTTACTAGCATCTTCTGAGTGGAAATTGTTTTAAAGTACATCCTGCATCGTGTATTTCAGTGTGCAAATCACAAAGTCAAGGTAACATTGTGTTATATAATTAATTTTCATGAGCAATGCAAAGTTTTTGTATCGTTATGTTCAATTAGACGAATACTGTATTGGACTGGACTACCGTTTCTTTAGGCTGAACTGTCAGGTTGTCTTTGAACCTCTGCTGTAATTAGACTGACTATAATTAAGCCGGCAAGTTTTCTTAGAGAGGTCTATTTTCCTTGATGGATTACCAAAAATAAGAAAACACCTGTATTAATGTCCAAACAAAGGATAACAAAACTGTTATCACCCGCACCCCTTTGCTGTATTGATCGTTTAATTGCAGTGTCTTGGTTAAAACATGGATCAATGTTGAGGAGAGCAACAAGACCAGAGCACAAGCACTGAATTAATCATTCAAAATAATGGGCAAGCACTTTAAGACCTGTCCACAGGCATCAAGCTCCTCTGAAAGCAAGTGAGATAGAGTGCAGGAGTAGAGATGAGAATTCGACAAAGGGGACAAAGAGGGAGCTACAGGTTTAGAAACATGGCCTGTCACTGACTCCACATTCCCACAATCCCTGGTAAATGGCAAAGTCATAAAGTGCAGAACACTCCAAACATGTTTGATGACGTTCCATTTTAATGTCACATGTAATAAACCATGCTTCTCGTTGCTTATAGGCCTATTTGAGATTGATATAAAAAGAGACTGTGCATATTTTAAGATTCTGTGCTTTCAGACTTTGTTTGATTGCCATTTAATTATAACTTTTAGTAAGATGTCATTGACAAACATTCATTAGTTTGCATATTGTTTATTGAAAGTTAGAATTGTAATGAAACTTGGATTCATAATGGAGTCCACTATAGTTTGTTATCAGCATTCATTTTGAGTGAATTTATAACGTACTGAGGTCAACGTACTTTAGTTGACCTCAGTAGGCGCCTTGCGACAGAAGGCACCTCCGCTTGCCCTTTCCCCTGCCATCACGCTTGGGGCAAAAATGCCCCCAAAATTCAATATATATGGGTACAAAATTTCCTGTATGAGTTTCTGTTTATATAACAGAATATATAGTGCTGTTTTCCTGAATATCAGCACGACTGCAAATATGATAGCCCCCAGTCCAACTGTTTCTTTGAAACAGGCCTCCAACAATCCGTTGAGACATAAAAGTCCTAATAGGTCTAATTTTCATTACCTGGACTCTACCAAAAACATGTCTTTTAAGTTGAAGTGGAAACAGATGGTTGCGAGTCTCCTCTTAGATCTAATCTCTGTCCTGTTTTAATTGAGCAACTACATCACAGGCCTCTGTGAAAGCTGTTTGTGAGTATTAGCCTACTCCACCTGATCAATCAAGAGATCCTGTTTGTTTATCAAATGGAGCACATTCGTCTTGGGCATGTACCATAAACAGGGACCTCTTGTTCTGAAGCATATTATTAAAAGAACAAAGGAGATATTTTGCAGCAAGCATGTTATAATAATCAATTAGAAAGTACACTACCATTAAAAGGTCTGGACACACACAATTGACTGAATATGTTTCTCATGATCTTAAAAACCTTTTAATGTAAAGGCATATGCTAAATTGCTTAAAGTGTATATAAAAGTGTCTGTATATTATCTGGACCAAAATTTCAAGGTTCTGTCAGGCATATGTAAAACATTTTAGGAGTTCATAGGAGCATTTTATGGACTTGGTTTTAATTAAATTTATGATTTAAACAGCTTGTAAACCTTATCACTTGGGAAAAAAAAAAAAATGAAACAACCTGTTATACATGAAAGTATTATTCAATCATTTAAGACATTTCAACTTATATAGAACCTTTTAAAATTGAGTCAAGAACTTAAGAATAATTCTCTGACCACTGCTTAACACTGGAGATATGGAGTTACTTTTGTGCTAATAAATTCATCCAGTGTTTACCAATAATCAAACATTAATAGATTTCAAATGGAACGCCAAGGGAAAAACAAAATGATTGCACTCATTTAGACTCTGATAGAGAAAATCCTTATGAAAACTAACTTGGTGCTTCAATTAATGATTGTATCAGTTACATTGACTACGTTTACATGTGCACCAACAATATGCGATTATTTCTCATAATCAGAGTAAGGTCTTAATCGTAGTAAGATGTTTACATGACACAAGCAGAAATCTTCACTCCAGTTTACATGCAATTTTCATAATTCTGATTGTTCGCTAATAGGTATGGTTATACCACACTCAGATAGGCATGCAGTATGCATGTTACCAGCCATTGTTTTAATCTATTCACATCAAATTCAAAAATACATTTTTATGGATGTACTGGATATTATTTGGTGCCATGATCAACATTGCAATACCGGGTTTGCTGCGCTTCCGTCGCGTTGTTCGTGCTGTCGTGCTGGATGAAGATACTGAGCAGAGACTGCGCAGTGAGTTGTGCTGACAGAGTGATATGGAGAAGAGAAAACCTCAGAATAATTTCACAGAGTTCATTCATGAAGTTGTGTGAAGAACACCTGGCATCTGTGTACATCCTAGCACATGCACACTTTGGTCAGAGTGGTAGTAATGCGATTAAGGTGTTAACATGCCTATTTATTGCGATTAAAATCGGCGTACACCACCTAGTTTAATACGATTATGAGCTTAATCACATTAGTTTGATCGAAGTAGGCTATTGCGTTTACACGAGGTAAAGTTTAATCGCAATATTTTCCAAAATCCCATTATATTCGCATTATGAGGACGCATGTAAACACACTGATCATTATGCCAGTAGGTGGCAACAAGTGAGTTAAAAATGTGTCATTGAATCATTCATTCAAGAGTTTCGTTCAAAAACGCTGATTCATCCAGTAATGAAACAAGAGAAGTATTTATGAATGAGTCGTTGAATCAGTCATTCAGACCATTTTTTTTTAAATAATTCATTCAAATTAATTAAACATTTTTAAAAGACTTCAGCAATTAACATTTTGTCAGAAACTATGTTATTTTGTTTAGTTGCCTCTTATCTGTTCAGAATTGTGTGAGAATCTCTATTTGAAACATACAAAGAAATTGTGTTTCTCAATTTATCTAGAATTGTGCAGCTTGAGTCTAGACAAAGGGTGGCTAGCTAAAATATAGCTTGCTACATTTTTTTTATTTTATTTTTTTATAGTTTTAATGACTTTATTATTATTCTAAAATGTGGAAAATAGTAATAAAAAAGAATGAGAAGGTGTGTCCACACTTTTGACTGGTGATATGACAGGTGTCTGTACTTGAAAGGCAATTTAATGAAGCAATTTATGTTCACCCACTGAGGCAAGCAGCAAACAGGGCATCTCTAACTCATGTAAATGGAGCAGTAATAATGACAGGTGTAGTTGTCTCTCTTATAAAAGCATATCAAGTCACACTAGAATATTTCTTAATTGCGACGCGGTAATGATGATATGGCAAATTCTCCAGAGCAGAGGGACATACATAAGGCATAGTTAGAGTTAATGATCTGATTTACATTCTGATGTGGTGGGAGTCAAATGGGACAGGCTGTTGGCCGTGCCTGGGGAGGGGGTTTGTAATGCCCAGACTGGTTGAGGGATTCTAAGGCTTGGTGGTGGCAGGAGGAATGGAAGTGGACTGATTGGGGACAGTGCAGGGAGGCGGAGGGCAAGGTCCTCTTTAGTGAAGAGAATTGCTTTGACCAACCGAGCTTGGCAGAGGATCACCTTTCTCACCCCAGTCAAGAGGAACTTTAAATGAAGATGACTGGGTGGGGAGTGGAGAGAGAAACTAAACAAGGCCTTAAAACTCAAGGCTGAATTTACTCAACTTTTGCACACAGTATTTCAGCACAAACGCCTGTATCCAATTTAACCACTAGCAATCCATCTGAGCTCATTATAGATTGTACTTATTTCCAGATTTGGATGGTATTTGCATGCTGATGTTTAATGGGGGAAAAAAATGCTTTTATTAACATTTTGTATTGATCAAATGATCGGGAAGGGTGAATAAGAGAGTTCTCGCTCATGCTTCTTTTTTGTCCATCAAAATAGTACAGCACAAACTGGTACATTTTGTTGGTCCGAATTCTGAACGAATTACTCTTATGAGGTTGTTCTTTTAGTTCAGTGGTATTTAGATGGCAGACCATCCAGACCAGAGGATGTAATTGCACCATTTTACTGTTTCTGCAGTGAGCAGCACGTCAAAACAACCAGCGATTCATACCACAAGCGCTCAGGGTTATTCACGGTAATGATCTTTTGGTGCTACATCCTCTAATATTTTTATCTAGAGCCAAACGCGTTTCATTCTAGCCCTTTCTGCTCCATGTGCATTGCTTCTCTCTCCCTTTAAAGATGTAAAGCACCACATTAAGAGCTGCAGACGACGTGGTTATTTTAACAACAGTAGCAGAAACATGGTGAGCAGCAAAATAGATACTTTTGCTAATGACATGTCAACATTAGTCAACGGAATGTCAAAAGTGGACCATCAATATACAATATAACCAAATGTCTTGATCTTGTTGTCTCTCTACCACATCATCCACCTCTTTCTCATTTTCTTATGACTCAGCACTGACTCCTGGCTCTGTCATGTCTGCCGTCAGCAGATGCTGCAGATGTCTGTATGTGTTCCCAGCATATGGGACACTCTGACTGGCACGGAGAGATCCTGCCCTGGCACTGCTGTAAAAACTCTGCCAGACATACTGGATGTCCCCTCAGACTGGATGCCAAGGTACATTTGTAATAGGAAGGATCATCTAGACGTAGGCCTAACCCAATCCTGTCTTGGAAGTGATGTGCGGTAAGTCACTTCTGGTGCTAAATGACAAGTAACCAGGTCACGAAATGAACAGACTGTTGTGCAAACAAAAATTAGGATTTCCATAATCATATGTTGTCAAAATTATTTTCAGATCAAGTAAATAATGTTGAAAAATGACCAAAGATTGAATTTTTTGTAGTGTTTTGCTGACTCCTAAAAGGACAACCCTATTTGTGATTAACCCAAATATTAAAAAAATGTCAACATTTACTCAACTTCATGTCATTCTAAACGTGTATGACTTGCCGTGCGATATGGCTGTATATCAGCACGGCTGTAATTTGGCCGTGTGATATTGCATTTATACAACAGTTTAACGGCACGAGTGTGTAAATAAATAAGAACAACAATGGAGTGTCTTTAAAAACCCTCTTTTCTGAGGAACTACTTCCTTCCACCACTGATCAAGTTGGCAGTTTAACATTTGATCCCAAGCCTCCGTTAATAATTCTAAAACGTCACTTTAGAACTAGTAACGAAGGAACGTTGAGTCGCTTCATTGAAACTCACTGTATTATGAGAGAGATCACCTGAGCGAGTGTATTACCTGAATCTAACTGATAATCTTCAGTCAATTTTATATTCATAGTCACAAAATCAGTTTGAATGTCCGCTGAGGAAAGTGATATCTTTGTCTTTGTCCTTTTAACATTTAAGACATTCCCAGGACAGCACTATATTCAATGCATTTGTCAGTTGCGTCTCGTAGGATGTTTAAAGTAAAAACAATGTCCTTGTTTCCTTGTTTCAGTCCATTTCAATATAAAAGTCTTTGTGACTGACTGACTCACTCACTCATAAAGACAGTCTTTACCGCCATCTCATGGTGTATTAATGTAAATTTCACTGAAGCAGCACTCTAGTTAGTACATAATTTAAATTCAGTGTAACTATAAAGTTAAGAAACTTAATATAGCCCTTAAGCCAAACCTATTGGCTCTGGAATAAGTAATAGATTAATAAGACCAAAGAATGCCTATTTGATATACCCAAAATGAATTATACCTCATGTTTAAACACTATACATAAGAGACATATCCGAAGGACTGGCCGAGATTAAGCTGTTCTCTGCGGGTACACGAGCACTGAACAGTCACTGACGGCCTGGAGCTCCGAAAGGCGCTATGTTTCAAATAGGCGCTATGTTTACATATAAACTGCATATCTGAGGTCTAAATAAATATATCCTTCCCTAAAAAATCTTAAAACTACATTCTGTGACACAGTAACAGTAGTATCTATAAAAATATGGTGGGTTTGCTCATCCGCCATGACACTCACTGTGAGAATGCTGGCAGCGGAGTGATTCAAATGATGAAACGCTTCCCGTGGCAATACTGGTAAAATATTGCATGGCTGGAAAGAGCTCTCAGCCAATCATATAGGTTTTTCAAGGGTATTTTTGTTTCATGAGTATTCATATATTGTTGTCAATTGTTTCAGATTAAACTTTTCATACCATAAAATAAATGGTACATTTCTCATAGAAACATCAGATAAACACACATAATATTGAACAAATAAAGCCACATACATATAAACAATAATTAGCATCAAACTCTGTTTTAAGTTGATATAACTTTAGAATTATTCTATAATAACTATAAATGATTCACATGGAAACCCAGGGCAATATTTCTTCCCTTCAACAGTGAAAAGAAAAAAACTTATGGGGAAAATAAGTATCTGTCACTATCTTTTGTATGTTGTACGAACTACATTGCTGATTCATGGTTTAAATAATTGAATTTCATTAATATTTTCTTGTTCCACATTGCTATCACTTCACGCACATTACTATTAATGAAAAGGTCTATACCACAGAACAGCCCATGAAAAGTACATCCACAGTCAATGTTGATTTTTCTCCCTTCATATGTTTCTTTTCCTGTATAAACTGCAGGGCGAAGGCAAATTCAACATGTCATCTTATTCTACACACACACGCATAATTCTGCGCTCGATTCGAGGCCATCTGACAATGCGTGGCATAAATCAAAGTCAATAAGTGCAAGGGGAAAGAGCAACGTAACAGTAAGAGAGACAGTGCTTGTTTGTCTGCAATAAATACCGTTTCATCATCTCCCATCTCTCCAGAGAAAAGTGCTAACAGAAGGAGCCACAAATGACCCTCAGGAATATATCTTTCTCTCCTCCAGACAGATTTGCTCTAATGCAGTAGTAAACATATAGAACCATCAGCAAAGAGGGAGGAGCACACAAGTGGACACATACAGACGTGCAAACACAATGCGCTGAGGGAGCTTAAACACATGGCCTACATTCTGCTGAGTGAGGCTGGACACTTTGCCAAAAAATCTGACCTAATTTAAATTATTATTAAAATTAAATATGGCTTTTTTTTTTCTTTCAACCTTCTTTAGTGTGTAATGTCTGCAAAGTTACAAAGCACAAAGTCACTCCAAAGGGAGTTATTCTCTATATCAGTGTGCACTGTTTCTGTTTTATCTGTTTCATTATTTCATTCATCTGAGAAGTAGTCAATTAATGTCAGAATATGTCTGAATATGCCATGTCTGTTGCTTGATTGCATTCAGAACTGCTGCAGACATTTTGTCGCCTCCAGAGATGTTCAGGAGCATGATGGAAATAAAGAGATGTTACTGTGTTCATATACAGTGTATGGCCTGATTATCATGTGTCTCCTGTTGAGTGAAAAGAGTTCATATAGGTGAAGGGCCAACTGTCCTGAAATCAGTGCAGAGGCAAATGGCAGTCTAAGGTGAGCCACAACATGGAGGTAATACCAGTTATTCATCTCCCTGCTATTGTGAGAGCACTTACACAACAAGATCATCAAATGAGTTGAGGTGGAAAATTACACTTCAGATAAAGATAAACCTGTCACACAATATAGCAGCCTCTAAACATCTCACTGCAGGTGCATCAACTGCCCAGCTGGAGGTACAACAAACACTGAGTTTGAATTATGAAATCTACACCACAAAAAACATAAAGTGTTCATGTAACTTTATGAAGGCAACAGTTGGCATTGCTTTTTAAAATTAAATTCTAGGCTATTTTATGAAAATGTCTTGAGTTGTGAAAAGTATAACAATTACTTTTAGATTAAATAAGTCTAATATATATATATATATATATATATATATATATATATATATTACACTTATTTAATCTAAAAGTAATTGTTATAATTTTTATATATATATATTGATATATATATTTATAGCAAAATAAAGTAATCTGTGACATATTATACCCAAAAATTCTTCATACAGTGGACTACCAGTAAAACTGATAAAAATGTGGAACCAAAAATTATTCAGACACTTTGAACTGACCATGTTTTGCTTAAGTGTTATCTGACAAAATATTTTTTCTGACACAGTTTAACTCTTGAGATCTTCTCATATTTTATTATAATTTTTTTAAACTATAGTGAATAAATTGTATTAATGAATGAAATGTTCAAGGTGTCTGAATAAATTTGGTTATATGTATATATAATTATATATAATTATAATATATATATATATATATATATATATATATATATATATATATATATATATATATATACATATATATATAATATTATTATTATTATTATTATTATATATACATATAACCAAATTTATTCAGACACCTTGAACATTTCATATATATATATATATATATATATATATATATATATATATATATGAACAGAAAGTCATGGCAACTTATGTTTTTACATTACTTGAACATCAAAATAATTTAAGCAATTTCAACTTGATTTTTTTAAGTCCGTTTAATATTTTTATTAAAACGAATTTGAAGTTGAAATTAATTGAAATTTTTACAGTGTATAATCAAGTAAATCTTTGCTTATTTTTTCAGCATTATTTACTTGATCTAAAAATAATAGAGTGTAGCAAAATGAACTGCCAACGCAACAGTTCACAGATTTTCCTTTTATATTTTTTTTATTTTTTTTTAGAGTGTTTTAAACCTAATGGGAATTACCACTGACAACCATGCTCCATTTTGTTATTAGCAGTGCTCTGGGAAGGGCTTTAACAGACTCTGTCCTCTCAGATAAGGGCACCGTCGTTCTGCCGCAGACTGGACACTGGGTGCCACACGCTGAAAGGAAATAGACGGACAAGCGGTGGCCTGTTCCTGCACCCACTACCCTGAGGGGAGCGCAGGCTTAATTGTAACATGAAAGGGGGCCACTCTGGTCTAGTATGACAGCGCAACTATAAATAACTGCATGAATGTAATAACTCGGGTGGTGGTGCTTCCGGCTTTATGGAGTAAAATGCCCACGATCCCAGGATGCTCCAGAACTCTGCGTAACCCCAGCTAGCTTTATTTTAGCTTTCATTAGAGTTGTGTTCTTCAGCATTCATTGGTTACATGCTGATAGACATTGAAGTGTATGATGGTGCATGGACAGCCAAAACTACTTTTTATTTAAAATGGGATCAAGTTTTCTTTGAAGGGAAAGGAAGTGTTTAAATTGTGTCCTTTTTTTGTGATTGTAATAAATAGGTTTTGCTTCAATGCAGTGTATCAAATAAAATCACACATTCAAAACATTAACATAGAACCTTGCTCAACTAATAATACATTAAAGGGTTTCAAAACGATTTCAAAACACTGCTTTATGAAGCTTTGAAGCTTTACGAATCTTTTGTTTCAAATCAGTGGTTCAGAGCGCGTATAAAAATTGCCAAAGTCACGTGATTTCTGTAAACGAGGCTTTGTTATGTTATAAGTGTTGTTATTCGAAATGTTTCGAAATTTCAATGGTTCGTGTGACTTTGGCAGTTTGATACATGCTCCGAACCACTGATTTGAAACAAAAGATTTGTGAAGCTTCGAAGCTAGATATTGTTGAATAAAGTTATTTTGTTTTGGGGTTTTTTTGGCACACAAAAAGTATTCTCGTCGCTTCATAACATTAAGGTTGAACCACTGTAGTCACATGAACTGTGTTAAATATATCTTTAGTACCTTTCTGGGCATTTGAAAAGTGTTAATTATCTTGCTGTCAATGAAGTTCCTCACTGAGCCATCGGATATTATCAAAAATATCTTAATTTGTGTTCCGAAGATGAACGAAGGTCTAAGGTTATCCCAGTATATTTTTCTGTTGATATGTATAATCGTGTTGATTTAGCAATATGGTGGGTGTATGATGTATATTACAATGTTATGTTAACAACATTAACTATATGCCTTATTAAAGTGTTTGTGAGGACACTGATTGTTATAAGGCAGCTGTCTGATTCTGAGATGATGAACGGGAACATGGTTTGTGTAACATTAGCAACACATTATTAGCTGTTTGATAACATAGTCAAGAAAAAGGCTAATCATATTAATTACCGTTATGTGTCCGATGTTGCAAAGAGCATACCATTGCGCAGCGTTTACCTCAGTAAGTTGACCAAGTGGATCTCTGAGCTGGCATGAGCGATTGGAGGCGGGGCTAATTTGCATATTCATTGATCCATACTAAATGAGGCAAGGGTGTAGAGTTACATTCAGGCAAAAAAAAAAAGTTTAAATATGTCATTTTGGTGATCAAAGATCAAAGAAAATGTCTGAATGAAGAGTTTCAAGGGATAAAATGATTGAATACACAGTGAGACTTTAAAGAACATACAGGAAGGCTGTAATGGCACTGCAGTGCCTAGCATCCAGACGCTGATGTCACACACTTCCTGTCAGACTAATGGGCCGCAGGGCGTCCATGGATAAAGAGGATTCAACGCATGTTTAACAGAGCAGATCTAGTAGAAATCAAAGTCAGCATTTTTCTCTTTCTTTTACTAGTTTTCCCCCAGCTTTCTCCACCTCCTGCTCCTCCTCACATGTGCAACTACAGGACTAATGGAGCTCTCTGCTGAGATGAAAGCAGGATCCTCCATTGTTTGGCACCTTTTAAAGTCATCTCCTTTCCTTCTGTCTCTTTTTCTTCTCCATTCTTCCCTTCCTCTCTACCCACTGCTACTTCCACCTCCCTCCCTTCATCTCTGCAATGTTTATATAAGATTTGTTAGGTTGATAGGAGTCTCTGGGCAATCGCTCAGACTATGAAAGTTTCATTTTTCTGGGCCTCATGCATCAAATGGAGATGTGCTTTGTCTTTCTTCGACAGAAACAAAAGAGACACTGCAGGCAATGGCATATTTATTTTTTAAAATAAATTTCCCTTCCAGAGGAAGAGTAGATAACACGGATAAGGCGATGTTTCCCCTTCCCCCATCCTTATAAGACTGTGTAATGCCAGCAGCACAGATAAATTCAGCTCCTAAGGCAGAATTAAATCCGGCTGTCCAGAGGGATCTCTCCTGTTGGGAATGTCCTGTTCCTTTCTTCTCTTAAACCTCATGATCAGCAAGCTTCTCTAAAATGACCCTGAGGTAATTCGGCATGATTCACACACTAAAACGTAATAGATTTTGTGATGTTTCAGCATGAAAGGGAAATGCCCAAATGACTGTGAAACATCTCCCAGAATTTGTAAACATATAAAAATGATGAGAGGCAAGATGTGATGGAAATTTGAACAAATACATATGCAACCAATTCATTGTATGTACTGCAAGATTACCACTGAAGACTTCTGAGCTGTACAAATATGGGTTCTAGTAAATCTGATTAGGGAAATTACAGACCAAAATGTTTATTGGGGTTGTTTGATTTGATCAACGCTGACAAAAATATGACAAGAAACAGATCAATGCAGGATATTAACAATGCTTTATAAGGAGAAACATTTTGGCTGCGTCCAAAATCGCATATTCTCTTATTTAAGTACTTATTTTGAATACATACTACTCTTGTAACATACTTTTCACCTACTATATAATAGGGAAGTATGTGATTTTGGATGCAGCCAGTCACTTTTTTCATTCCAGAAGTGAATTAGTGTTTTTAAACAAATCTGTTCAATGAATGATTCAATGACTCACTAAATGCAGTCACTTGTTTCATTCCTGAATGAACGTTTCCATTCAAACGAGTCGATTCAATTAATTTTAGCCCCTTTTCCACCGCAGGAACTTTCCCCAGTAACTAGGGTCTTTGGGGAGGTGTGTTTCGACCGCAGGGACCAGGGTCTAAATGAAGTTCCGGTTAAAATTTCCCACTCAGAAAGTCCCTGCTCGCGAGGTAAAGTCCTTTTTCAAAGTTCAGGAACTTTCGGGGGTGGGACTTGGCCACTGAACATGCCGATTGGTTGAGTTCACGCAGAATTTTAAAAGTCTGTTGCGGTGCGTGCAGTAAGAGTTGTTTGCTAATCAAATCAACAATGGAGTTTGAAAAAAAAAATGACAGATGGACCGTGACAAGGCTTATATGCGGAGGACGAAATCCAGCAGGAACTGGAAAGTTGTGTTTCACTTGCCTAATCTTCATGGTACTTTAGACCAAGATGGAAATGCAGACAGCAACAGGTATGGGGGAAAAAATGTTCCTGGGACAGATTGTTCCGTGTAATTTTGGTGAAAAAGTGGCTTTAGTGACTGACTCATAAAGACAGTCCCTTGATGCCACCTACTGGCAAAATGAAGTTGCAGAAAGAGTCAGCAGAGTGATAAAAAGTGAAAAAAAGAGAAAATCAACTGTATATCGACAAACTAAATTTAATATTACAATTAACACCTGCATAGACAAATAACTGAATGCACAGATTAACTTTAAATTATGTACTCAGAATGTGCAAATCATATAAATTATATTTTTGCTGATACAATTATAACCTAAAATTTTCAGGTCAAAGACTAAACAAATTAATTATTAAATATATCTAAATATAATGAAATTTTCATTAAAAAGACCTAACTAAAGGAAAACACATTGTAAATATAAGTACTGTTTAATATTTATATATGCATATTTATATTTTAATACTTTAGACCATTTATATTTAAAACAGCTGCTATTTTCTCTTGCTATCACATAATCTATTCTGTAACATACATAACAGACTTTCTGTCAGCAGATTTGCTCGTATGTTGGATTTCTCTGAGAATAAAAAGCTTAAAAACCAAGCTTTAAAATATTTATTGCGCCATAATCTGGATTATTCATGTGTGTGTTAATCATGTGCTATTAGTGATTTTAATATTACATTGGTGCAATATTGTGTCGTAATCTGTGGCACAGTGGGTGGTGAAGGATCATGGGTAATGGAATAAGTCCCAGTGGAGATGGTGAATATATATCAGGAAGCCACATGCTAATTCTCTGCTAGGGTGGCATCCACTGACTAATGAAAAAGGGCAGGCACTATACTACAGGCACAGGCAATATAACTGGCCACATTGGCTGTAATCTCTTCATTACACATCTCACTTATCAAATGACAAGCGATGGGTAATTTAATGGCCCCAGAATCAGCTTTCTACCAAATGAGAGTAAGAGAATTGAGGTTGCTCAGTGAAACAGAATATCTGCAGGCTAAATGAATATACAGTGGAGTCCAAAAGACTGAGATCACTAGTGAAAATGCTCCTATTTCGCATTTTATAAAGGAATTGATACACTTTTCATTGCAAATGATGTTATAAGTACCATATGAAATATTAACATGAATTTCAGAATGTCTTAATAATAGATTTGTTATCCTTTTGCTAATGACAACAGCAATTTTTACTTTTGTAACATTATAAATGTCTTTACTGACACGTTTGATCGATTTAAAGGCAGTTTACACAACACCATTTTCAAGTAAAAACATAAAACTTTTTATGCATTTTGGTCATTCATTTAGGGGCTTGAAAACTCAAACTTTTGAAAACGGGTTTTAAAGTGCAAGTTTTTGAAAACGAAACTGTTATTGTCTCTGTGTAAACTACAAAAACGCGTATTCGTGAAAACGATGACGTTATGCGCATATGTATTGTGTGTTCAGCGTGGTGTTTCTTCACAAAGTGACATCGCCAACTACTGGCCTGGCATGATAATGCAGCGTTTTTATTCATTTTTGTGGATCTGAGTGAAAAGGTGTCATTTTAACAATGTGCCATCTTTACGTGAAAAATGCAAAGGACCCAGTACTGTAACTGTGCTGTAAATAAACAAATAAATGAACAAATCACAAATTTTTTATGTAATACCAGACCATGTGATCCCACTGTATATGCTCTTTAATAGCTCTTAGGTCTGTCATAAGCACTATGATATGTGCATTTTACACATTAATGTACAATGCGGTGCATTTAGCAGCACATTATTAATGTTATTTAAAATGCCAGTTGTTGAGAATCCTCTGGCTAATATTTGTAATGATCGACAAACCATTTTAGCCTCTTGTAAAGTCCTATGAGGTTTATATCATTTTGTTTAGCCTGTGTGGCCAAAATTAATTAGCGGCTTGTATTATTCAGAGCAACACAGCCTCACTAGTGGTAAGACACTGTGTTTGCAAGGTTAATTTGTGAGGTATCTTGCATTTGTATGTTGTCATTAGATTAAGCCCTCTGAAGACTTCTTCTAAGCATCTCAGGGATTTCCCTTCGTCCTGCCTCAGAGAGGTGTGATATGCAGGTGGTGTTGAGCACAGCTCACTTCAGCAACTAACCCTTGAGAAGAAGCCTACATCGCTCTCCTGAGTAATTACCCAGCAGCGCTAGAGCGAAAAGACTGGAAAACAACAGGCCGGTGCTAAACGTTCATTACGGCAATCACTTCAGAGGAGCGCGGCACTTAGCAACTGCACAGACTCCACCAGAAACACTTAACAAAAAAACAGGCATCCAATTATAACACCATCCTCAATGAACTGAGCCTCATCCACTTAAAGGTGAGGCTCATGCTGAGCAGGAACAGATTCAAGTGTCTGTTAGCATTAGCATTAGCCGCGCTTCAGCTTTTCGGTTCGGATCAAGGTCCGACGAGAGAGTGACCGGCCGATACGTGGCCCAGAAACAGATGGCCGCAGGTCTATTAATACATCAGACGACCTGCGTGGTCTAGCCAAACATGCACGTCTGCCAGTTGCTGCCGGCTGTCCACCTGGGAAGCAGCAAGGAATCATTTGGCTTAATTAGCTTAATGAGTAAAACAATGGGAGGCTCAATGTCCGTCAGTCAGGAAGTGAGGGCTGGAGAGGTCGTATTGTTTTACCTTAGTTTAGCATATGCAAGTTGTCTTTGTGTCTGAGTTTTAAAGATGGACAGACGGTGACAGCAGGACATAAAAAGGGTCACCGTTTAAGTTGGATACCCTTTTTGTAATCTTTTTATCACAGGTGAGAATCATTAAACAGTGCTTATGGAAGCACAGAGGTTGTACTACCACTGATTTCTCCTAGTTGGTTACTTATCAAAAGAGACTATATGTTGCTGTAAAAAAAAAAAAGACTTAAGAATAATAGTTTGTGTCAACAAGGGTCTATTAATCGACAGCCCAATGTTTGCAACAATTATATCTCTTATATGTATTATAAAAACATTAAAATAACAGGTTTCATTTTGTATTTAACATAGGCAAAATAACACGTATATTGACACGCAACATACTAGACATTGAACAATATGTGTGTACATATATTAAAAAAAAATAATGAAAGTCGAAGTCCTGTTCCACATGTACGTACCATGTACTTATTATAGTAATTACAATAACTGGGTAATAACTATGTAATAACCCTAAACCTAACCTTAACCCATGTAGTTAACTTTTCTTACCCTGTGCTTTCTTAGGTAAGTACAAGGTAACATGTACTCTAAAATAAAGTGCAACCAATAAAATTGTTTTAACAGTTAGTATTGGGGTCTAACCGTGCGTTCACACCGCCACCGACGAGAGCGTCAACATTCCCCTTGGCTGCCCTGCCAACAACGCTGTACTGTTCGTTCAAACCGCCGCCGGCACCTGTAAATTCCGATTGGTTGCCGCCGGACGCGCCGGCGCCAAGACGCGCCGCGCGGCTCTCGCCGGAGCTCGCCGCTGGCTGTCATTGAAAATGAATGACTTCCTGTTACTTTGACGCTCTCGCCGCCGGCAGTGTGAACACACAGTAAGGCATCCGCCATCTGTTGGATGAGGGTCACCGGTGCAGTGTTGGTTCTGACTCAGAAGTCCAATCTGGGAGAATTCCAATTTGCCACAGTACCTACAGGTGAACTCTGAGGCAGTAAGGATAGTTTGGGTCCTAGCCTTCCTTCATAGCCACTTTGTCTCGGACTGCTGTTGGAGAGGCCTTTCAGCACAGCCTGTCTCCAGGGTGAACATTGAAGCTATCGCTGTTCTCTCAAGGACGGTGCAGTTGAGGATCTTGTACTGCCAGATAATGCCCAGGATGCGACGGAGGCAACGTAAGTGGAAGGCGTTGAGTCTACTTTCATGCCAAGTCCATGACTCACTGCCGTAGAGTAAGCGTGCTCACCGCACAAGCCTTGTAGACCTGGACTGTGGTGTACTCTGTCAGCTTTCATTGGTCTACACTCTGACCCTGTTTACACTTGGTATTAAGATGCGTTTTGGTCGATCAGATCGCAAGTGGACAATGCTAATTACAGGTGTAAGTGGGGTCTAAAATGTTATGAGCTTGTCCACTTTTGTCCACTTCCTGAGGTAGTCGAAAAATCATTTGACCGGATTGCTTTCGTAGTGTAGACACTTGTGTGGTTAAATATGTTTGAATAGCTGCAAAAGACCCCACCTACTGACCTAATGCGTGGGAAGTGCACTAACCAGAAGGGATTTAAAGTTTGCCAGTTGAAGACCCAAGTTTGGTTTGAAGACAAAAAAACATACCAAGCACAATATTCTCTTACCATTCCCGATTTCTAACATGTACTCACCACATTCGGCATGGTCTTGCGGCTATCAGAGCAGAAAGAAAAGCTACTGCTCTGTGTGTTTTTCCATCGCCTCCAGTCATTTCATCCATTAGATCGAAGGATCTGAAAAATCTACCCACCCATAGACCCTCCCCTCGAAGAAATCAGGATAGAAGTGGATGAAAATGGACAAAGAGATGGATTAAAACACCAGGTGTAAACAATGATGTGTCTCCCTCATCTGCTTGTGATCCGATTGACCAAAATGCACGACCTTCCCAATGCACCTGTTCAGCTCAGAGAAAGATCTGAGGTATACAAAGTCAAGTACAACCTCAAGTTTGTAGTTGGAGATTGAGATGCTGGGTGGAGGATTTACATCTTGTCCCATGACTTGACGCTTCTTTAGGCAGATGGTGAGCCCAAACTCTTGACTCTTCAGACAGCGCCGACTAGTAGTTGAAGTAGTCGACTACCCAGCTAGTCTATGCAAGCCCTAAAACACACAAATAGGAAATACACAATTTTACCAAGCCAATTCAAAAAATATAAGCTTACAAACAAAAGTGCTCGCATCAAAAGCAAGCAAGACTGCATTCATGCAGTGTTTTGAACCACTGAACTTGTTTGCAAAATGCTCTGGATTGCTCTGAGCTTCCTCAGTATGTTTTCTTCACCTGGTCATTTAAGGTGCTGTAAACAATTTTTTATAGAATAGTGCACAGAAAATGCCCCTACTTGACAGATACAACAGAAATAGGTGTCCTGAGATATGGCACCTATGTGACAGCCCTGGGCTCAGCAAATAGCACAGAAGAATCTGACTGCGGGAGGCTGTAGTTTAGCCCGTTGGGCGCTTATAAAAATTACAGTTAAAATTCTTAAATCTCATTCATGTAAGCAAATTCAGACCTAGTGTGTTAGAACTACATGCAGTTTATTTTCTTCATCCCTCTTTATGGTATCGAGTGTGCTCTGCTTCCAACATTGTGTAAAAAAAATACACTCTTTTTTGTATCATTAACATGCCAGATTTGGAGAAGATTGAGAGGAAAATGGAAAAGATTTTAAGTAAATATATAAGTAAATTCCAGTATTGTCCTAGCACAAATATATTGTAAGGCTTTAGAAGTTTTGGAAGATATTGATCTTGGCAGTCACAGTTACGGTACCATCCTCATCTGTCTCCATTTGAGTTCCATAGAGGACAAAAATTTGAAGGTGAATAGATTACAAAACTTTTTGGATTCAATAGTTTATGAACAATCCAAAAATCAACATTATTGTGGGCCAACATCTAGCAACATTACTGATTATAGCGTCCGTGAAACAAGCTATCAGGTGACTTTAAGATGCACTTTGAACAATCCAGTTTCTTGATATCATGTTTGCTGAAAAAATCAATGGAGTTCAGGATTTTGGAGAGATGAGGTGATCTAATTTAAGTCTGGTAGACGTTAGCGAAACAACAAACTGCTTACATTACCTTTAACTGCTGTAACTAATTAAAACCTACAGTTTTAATGAATAGTAACAAGTTTGGTTCTATATTTTCTTACTGCAGCCTGCTGTAGCTATCTATATCTGCCATCAAGCCAAGGACCTCTTAAATTTTCAAAACTGCCAAGTCATGTGCTATATTTGCTCTCTCTAAGACATCAGCATAACATCTCTACACGCTCCAAAAATATGAGTAAAATTAGAGGACTCAGCACCGCTGGCTTCAGTGATGTTTATACAGCAAAATGTTTGCTGTATCATAGATTTTTTTTTTTTTTTTCTGTAATGTTAAGCAAAAACATGCTTCAGGACAAACATATGTTCATAATAAGCAAACGTACACATAAGAGGAACAGTCTCAAGATTGTGTCAGCATGACTAATGTTGAAGCGAATAGTAAAAAATTTCTTGCTGTTGGCTATTTTGTACTTGTATTTTTTTCCCCTGTTGCTGATTGTATTTTGTGTATGTTATGTATATATGTATTTTATTCCCTATTTGCTTGCTGGTCAACAAAATAAATACCTGCTAGCTGACTTAAAAGTGGTAGTAGTGAAACATATCTCTGCTGTTACAATAGGCAAGATAATCACTGGAAAATACAATTAAATATATTCAATATCAAATTATTTTATTTTAATGAGTTGTTATTTATATATTTGTTTTAATCTTACATTTATTTTATTTTATTTTATTTGTTTTGTTTAGTTTTGTATATTTATTGTCTAATTAATTTGATGTTTCATTTTAAGTCATTTTTTCTCCTTTGAGGTCCTTTTCTTGACAATTGCCTTACTAACCTTAAAGGGTTAGTTCACCCAAAAATGAAAATAATGTCATTAATTACTCACCGTCATGCTGTTCTACACCCATAAGGCCTTCGTTCATCTTCGGGACACAAATTAAGATATTTTGATTAAATCCGATGGCTCAGAGCAGGCCTGCATTCACAGCAATGGTACTTCCTGTCTCAAGATCCATAAAAAGATATTTAAAACAGTTCATGCGAGTTCAGTGGTCCTACCTTAATATTATAAAGCGACGAGAATACTTTTTGTGCGCCAAAAAAAACAAAATAATGACTTTTCAACAATATAGTGATGGGCCGATTTCAAAACACTGCTTCGGAGCTTTACGAATCGGATCAGTGATTCGGAGCACCAAAGTCACGTGATTTCAGCAGTTTAGCCTTTTGATAGGAGATCCGAATCACTGATTCGATTCGTAAAGCTCCGAAACGATTCACGTAAAGCTCCGTAAAACTCACATGAACTGTTTTAAATGTGTTTTTAGTACCTTTATGGATCTCGAGAGAGGAAGTACCATTGCTGTGAATACAGGCCTGCACTGTGCCATCAGATTTAATCAAAATATTAATGACATATTTTCATTTTTGGGTGAACTAACCCTTTAACCATGCTGCAGTATAAGAAACTTTCGCTAGTTTAGACATGTAGGTGTAAGTTAGCTTTTCTGACACAACTGTCGAGGCAGAGCAGCAAAACCATGTAGAATCATATTCTGTCAGTTAGTAGAATGCTAATAGCCAGAATAAGCTGTCACTGAAGCTTAAGCTTGGCTTTTCATTACCTACTTCCTAGTGCCCACAATGGCCTTAAGTGCTGCCATACAATAGTGGAAAAAAATAGTATTTGTGTGAGCTTTCATACTTTAATAGACCGGATATATTCACTAGACACATGGCTATTTCTCCATACATTAGTCATTCAATAAAGTAGCACAAGACTCTGAGTGGAAGCATGACTGACCAATAAAAATTGTATGATGCTAAGTGTGAATAAAAGATGATTAGGGTAAAAGATGTTATGAGAGCATGAGCTTGTCCAGTGCCTCTGTGTGAATGTGTGTGGTCTTCATCGGTAGGAGAAACGGATGGGGTTCAGTGTGCTTGGGCTGAGGCTTAATGAAGCGGCAAGCAGCACCTGTGGCCCAC
Source organism: Megalobrama amblycephala (assembly GCF_018812025.1). NCBI lineage: Eukaryota > Metazoa > Chordata > Actinopteri > Cypriniformes > Xenocyprididae > Megalobrama > Megalobrama amblycephala. The sequence continues at coordinate 10,592,040 of NC_063052.1, forward strand.
TGTCGATCTGGAGCAGTGGCCGGGATGGGAGCAGCTGAGAACTGTTGGCCCGCATAGGGAGCGGAGCAGAGATCAGGGGCTGACCCGAAGCATTCCGGCTGGGCCAAACTGTGTTCAGCCTCCTTGCCAAAATTAGCTCCAGTGGGCCACCAGGCTCCCCGAGTCATAGTGTCTCACATCAGTTTCTGTGTAATGTTTAATTTGTTTTGTGATATTAGAATCTGACAGTGAGCTGCTGACTCCAAGTCTGGATACAGTATATAGGCTGAGGGATGACAGACAATCTGGGTCATGTACTGTATGGATGATTTTGCATGTCAAATGTGTATACGTGAAAGCACAGGTGGAAACACATGTGGCACATCTCAGATGATTCCAGATCATTCCTGTTGAGGCAGAATATTAAAGGGGTGGTTGATTATGATTTCACTTTTTTAACTTTAGTTAGTGTGTAATTTTGCTGTTAGAGCATAAACAACACCTGCAAAGTTACGACACAGTTCAAATTCAAAGGGAGATATTTTCTTTTAAAGAATTTGCTGTTTAAGGACTACAACAAACGGCTGGTCGGGACTACAATGAGCTTCTTCCCAGGTTGGTGACATCAAAAACCCAAAAATTTACATAAACCCTGCCCCCGGGATCACGCAACAAAGGGAGTGAGGCTGTGTGCTGCTTTAGAGAAGAGGAAGAGTTGTTGTAGTAGAGTGTTGTTGCCATGCCTTCATTTTACGCCGGACTGCTTCACAAACGAGGGTCAATTCAAAGCTGGATTTGCACAAAAGATTAACATGACGGCACATGCTAGTCGATGAGTTGAATCAACTCCACAGCAACTACATAAATTTATCCACTAACCATTCAGAAACGTCCAGTTGCATTCTAAAAGTTAGGGTTAGGGTTAAAATCGTAATTTTTCACTGCGTGAGATTCTCCAGCTTTGTTGTTGTTGAGCAACCGAAGCGCAAGCTGTTAAAGCTCCGGCCTCTTCTGGAAAGCGGCCGGGAGCAGCAGCTCATTTGCATTTAAAGGGACACACACAAAAATGTTATGTTTTTGCTCACACCCAAATAGGGGCAAATTTGACAAGCTATAATAAATGATCTGTGCACTGTAAAAAATTACCGTGATTTTAACAGTAAAAGACTGTAAAAATGCTGTGGTGAAAAACTGTCAATTGGTTTACAGAAAGTTTCCATACTATATACGGTGAATAACTGTAATAGATCTAACGGTACATAAAATACCATTAAATTCACAGTTTTTGGAAGTGAAAAATAACAATTCATTGTAAATTTACAGTGAAAAACCATAAATTGACATTCCCACAATTCCCTGCGTGACACTTCACATTTGATATATTTATCAATTTATTCGTTGAAATAACTGTTTCTTCTTAGTTTTTCTCATTTTTTTCTAATCAGTTATGTACATTAGGGTTTTATTTTACATCTAATGTTGTTAAATTAATGTTTATTGCATTTTTAAAATTTCATGCATGTTACCATGATGGTGTTTAGTGTGTGTGTGAACGACACTGTGTGCACCTTCTATACGTTAGTGTTGTCCTTCTCAACTTGTGGAAAAACTGCTTGTGATGAACTTTGATTCATCATGTGACTCTTATCACCATTGTGTTTGGTGACTGTCAGTGTATTATAAAGGTACAAAACAGATATACTTCATTAGGTTGGTAAATTAACATTATATCAGTTAATGAAATACGTTATTTTACCGTAAATTTAACAGATTTTTTTTTTACATTGCTACTGTATTTTTTTACGGTAAAGTTCTGGCAACCACAGCTGCCGTTTTTTTATCGTAAATTTTACTGGGATTTTTTTTACAGTGTGGGGTGTTTTGAGCTGAAACTTCAGAGACACATTCTGGGGACACCAGAGACTTATATTACATCTTGTAAAAGGCCCTTTTAAAGGCTTTTAAATATTTAATTTTTTTTAAATATTAAACAATTACTGCCATAGAGGAAAGCTAAATAATTTGCAATAAATAAATAAATAAATAAATGCAGCTTGAGATCTGAATTTCAGTTTGTATATATTTTATTTATTTATTTGGTCCCACTTTATATTAAGTGGCCTAAACTACTATGTACTTACATCAAAAAAATAAGTACAATGTACTTATTGGGTTCATATTGAATTGCAAAACACTTTTGCAGCTATTGAGGTGGGATACGGATAAGTTTAGGGGTGGTGGTATGGGTAGATTTAAGTGTAGGGGTAAGGTGTAAGGGATGGGTCAACAGTGTAATTATAAATGTAATTACAGAAATTAATTACAGATGTAATTACATGCAGGTGTTTTTAAAATATAAGTACAATGTAAAAACGTATTTACACAATAAGTATCAAATGTAATTAAGTAATTTAATTAACACAATAAGTAATTTAAATGTAAGTACATAGTAGTTAAGGCCACTTAATATAAAGTGGGACCATTTATTTTAATGTATCAGGCTTGTCTAGGCTACAGGAGAAATTCAATAAAAGCTAAACTATTATATCTAATTATACAGTATAAATAATAGTAAAGTTTCTAACATAGGGTCATACGTTCTCATTTATACAATTTACAACCAGGAATATATATGGATATATGGATCTGGATGAATTTGTTTTGATATAAAATTAATTTTACCTGCCATTTAGAAAAGGTACTTTGATATACAAACAGTAAATAAATAAAAAAAAAAAAAAAATAAAAAAATTATTTTCAATATTCAGTTTTCTCATGTGCATCCCTCAGTCACAGACAACTCTATATGATGGGCCCTTACTAAATATATGGTCACATGACCAATATTGTACACAGTTTGCTAGATGAAGAGGGTTACAGAGTTTACCCACTGACACATCTACCCAACTGTCCATGTCCAATAAATCCATGAAACCGAAAATACATAATGAGAACATCAACTAAAAAAGTTTTCATTAAATCTTTGCCTGTGGCACAGTCTGGCTATGGTAATTCTCCAGTCTTCAACAAGCTGTCTGTTGTCTGCAATTGTATGCCAAAGTGATTGAGGCTATTTACACACCCAAATAAGGTTAACAGAAAGCCAAGACATTACAAATATGGCCAAATAATTGTTTTTCAAATTATGGCCCAAGGTGAAAATTAATAAAAAAAAAAAAAAAAAAAAGTTTTGTCAAAATGTATCATTTACAATATCATATTCAATAAAACACACACACACACACACACACACACACACACACACACACACACACACACATATATATATATATATATATATATATATATATATATATATATATATATATATATATATATATATATATATATATATATATGAAACTAGATTGACTTGGTTTTAAGTGTTTTACACATTTGCCACCAAACAGCTCTTGTGACTTCATTAGAGTTTCTAACAATAGTTTGTGTAAGTTTTCCACTAAACAGATGCTATGATTTTCCCCTGACTGACAGCCAAGACTCACAGACAGCACCAGATTGTTACCACATTTAAATACAACAACTTTCAGCATTTTTACATGACAGTGCGGGTGAGTTTTCAGTTAATGTTTTGTCAGTGTGATGTATAGAGAGCAACCTTGACAGAAGCAGAGTTAAGCTGACATTTGCATCTGTTTTGACTGAAGAATACTGCAGGACGGAGACAGCCAATGCAAGGCAGACTCACAAATTTACATTTTGAGAATGTTACCTGTCTTTAAAAAAAAAAAAAAAAAACACAGCGTGGTCACAGACAGCGAGTCCCTGCATGTTAAATGTGAAGTGCAGAAGTACTGACATGTTCAGTATGTCCTGTACGGTGTGAGGGATGCAGTCTGTCTTAGAGGGTGATTTGATCAACACTGACATTGCCATGTGGCTATTGTGCATACATGTCTGTGTGTGTGTTTTTTGTGTGTGTATGTTACAGTACTCCATCTGCAGTCCCTGTGGGGAATGAAATGTTGAAGAGTTCAGCCAAGAGTCCACAAGAAATGTGTGAATCATTAACAGCCTCTTAACTAGCACAGAGTTCTGGGAAGGTGCCAGTGACTTCTGCAGTTGTTAGTTTGCTTTCCTGTCTGCTCTCCAGACTTTCCATTGTCCCTTGTTGATGTCCTTCATCTGTATTCTGTTTTTCATTATTTTTTATGGCTTATTTGCCTTTATTAAATAGGACATTGTAGACGGGAGAGGAAATAAATTTGGAAGTGGCAGAGGGTGAGGACTGGGATTGAGAAATGACCCGAGACAGATTTGAATTTTAGGCTGACTGCACTAGTGTTCGGGAGGTTACCCAAAATAGAGTAATCCACTACAGAGTACCGATTGGATAGAGTACCTATACCAGGGTCTTTAGTCAAAACATTAACAAAGACCTAGCTTGATGGCGCCGTGAAGGATACTACCTCCGCACTTTTTCAGGAAGCACATTGTTGCACACAATGCATTAAAGGGATAGTTCACCCAAAAATTAAAATAATCCCATGATTTACTCACCCTCAAGCCATCCTGGGTGTATATGACTTCTTTCCGACGAACACAATCCGAGATATATTTAAAATATCCTTAGTCCTCCAAGGTTTATAATGGTTGTGAATGGTAGGCCAAATTCTGAAGACAGAAAAAAGCATCCATCCATGATCGCTTCACCCAATGATTCTGTGTATCACTACACAACACCCTTAGCAACCACTCTTAGCAACATAAACTGTTTGTTCATTGTTCATTGAAGCTTACAATACTCTTCTATTTCTACATAATACAGTGATAAAGAGATCAATTGAGCGCGTTTATTACCTGCATTCAGATTTAGCATTTTCCTTCAGGTCAGTCCTATTTTCATAAAAACTGTTTAAATGTCCGATGTATTATCTTGTCCTTTTAACAGTTAAGGGGTTTTCCCATGACTGACAGCGCTAGTCTATGCATTTGTCAGCTGCATATTGTTCCGTATTGACAACAATTCCGTCTTTTCAATGTAAAAGTCTTCGCTACTGACTGACACACTCTTAAAGACCACTCTTTGCCGCCATCTAATGGCGTAATAATGTAACTTCTGTTGCTGTTCACGGTCAGGGACTATTTTTTCCGGCGGAAGGAAGGCTATTAGTGAAAGTTTACTACAAGAGGCATTGATACCAATTTTTGGCTCTAATATTTGTGTGGTAACCATTTTATAAAAGCAGTAAGATAATCAAGGCTAGTGCTGTATCGTGAATAAGTCACGGCTGAAGGGGTTTGCGTCGTGCCTAACAAAGCCCTTCAGCCAGGACTTATTCACAATACAGCACAGCCTCTCGTACCTTTTTGCTTACATACGATTTGTCTAAACCCCAGTGATGGGTAGGTTTAGGGGCGTTGTTAGGGGTAGGTCATTCATACGAATTTAGCAACTCATGAAATATGTATAATTTAGCAAAAAATCTACTAATTCGTATGAGTGAGTTTGTATGAATCAGTATGAATTAGCCACCTCGTAAAATACGTACGAATTGCACGAAAATTAACATTTTATATAAACTTTTGAGCACAACTGTATATATATATAACATCAACAACAACTTATGACTAAAAAGTGAAGAAAATATTCTGAAAATGCAGATGATGTGTGTATGTGTGTTTGTCATATATGTGTTTAGGTATTTATGTAAAAGTCTTTATGTAAAAAAATTTATTCTGTCAGTCGATGTAAATCAGTGCCAGTAGCATTGGTATTAATATCAGTAATATATTTGACTGACAAAGTGTGATGTAACCGTACTGAAGAGCTTGCCGAGGATGAATGATAGAGAAATGAACCAAATATCTCAGAGTTATGCTATTCTGATTACAGAAATTTTAGATATAACGTATTATATTACTGAAAAATGTCATTTGTATTTGGGATGGGGTGTGGACCTCCACTGTGGGGTTAGCACCACTCTAGTCAGATGACACAAGCACTTAAAATAATTCAAACGCAAGAGCAGATTTGACAGAAGGAGGCCTATTTCAGCCTAACAACTACAATAGAGAACATTTGTTGAGACAACATCGCAAATAAACAAGTGGGCTCCCAGGTTAAATCAACAGTGTAAACAGAAGCGAATTACTCCTCTTTTGAAATTAGTTGTTAACACAGAAACAATGGACAAGACAGGCCCATCTCTCGGAGAACATATTAAGCCTTAATGAGACTGAAGGAATTTTTGTGCTGGCACAGTGACTTTGGTGCCGGCTTACGCTGATTAACAATTTACACGTTTCTTTCCCAGCCTCAACTGGGCTCGCTTTTATGCATTTCAACAGCGCTGTTCGAGACGAGAGAATGATGAGCCTGTTTAGCTGGGAAGGCTTAAGAATCACTGGAAGTCGCCTGACCTTGGAATCAATCAGGCAGAACTAAGGGAGCAAATCAAAAATAAACAAACTGGACTGCCAGAGTATTCAGAATCTAATTAGACCAGACCATTCGCAGGATAATATCCACAGATGCACCACCTGGGTGCACTGTTCTCAACAGACAAATAACTACACAGGCTCAATGTTTGGACCAGATATGGTAACTAGTTGTCACACTTTTCATGAGAAAGTGATTGTATTTGGACTTGTCCCTCTCAATGTCTATGTCTTTGGGGGGACCTATAATGCCCCTTTTACAAGATGTAATATAAGTCTCTGGTGTCCCCAGAATGTGTCTGTGAAGTTTCAGCTCAAAGTTCCCCACAAATTATTTATTATAGCTTGTCAAATTTGCCCCTATTTGGGTGTGAGCAAAAACACGCCGTTTTTGTGTGTCCCTTTAAATGCAAATGAGCTGCTGCTCCCGGCTCCCTTTCCAGAAGAGGGCGGAGCTTTAACAGCTCGTGCTTCGGTTGCTCAACAACAACAAAGCTGGAGAATCTGATCGCAGTCAAAATGAGGATTGTCAGTAACGGTGTTCAGCCTTACATTGTTCAAACTGGAGTCGACACTGATGGAGAGACTCAGGAAGAAGTTACAACTTTTAGAATGCAACTGGACACTTCTGAATGGTTAGTGGATAAATTTATGAAGATGCTGTGGAGTTGATTCAACTCATCGACTAGCATGTGCCGTCATGTTAATCTTATGTGCAAATCCAGCATTGAATTGACCCTCGTTTGTGAAGCAGTCCGGCGTAAAATGACGGCATGTCAACAACACTCTACTACAACAACTCTAACTCTTCTCTAAAGCAGCCCAACATGGCCTCATCCTATTTGCTGTGTGTTCTCTGGGACAGGGTTTATGTAAATTTTTTATTTTTTATGCTCAAACAGCAACATTACACACTAAGTAAAGTTAAAAAAGTGAAATCATAATCAACGACCCCTTTAACACTTGCCTGAAAACGCTGTAGGTGATTTTGTGATGTGAAATAAATTCTGTCTTTGTGATTGCAAGTGTGTACTTGATCGTGAGAAAGAAAAAAATGCTAAGAAGAGATATAAAGAAAGAGTTTATAAGATTTACAAGAAAAAATCATGTTGAAATGTTAAGCCAATTACTAGCACTCTTCCCTCTCAGAGACACAAAACACACATACACACGCTGACGTGTGTGTCCGTCTGTGCAGAACACATGAAGCGACAGAGATTTATTAACTTCAGAAGCATATTTCTCCACAACTATATCCCCTCCAAACACACTCACACTCTCTGAGCTGCTCTTCACACACGCTCTCATTCATCCATATATCTCCAGCTATTTAATTAGCTGAATGGCCAATAAATCCAACACCTCTTTTCTCACTTGTTTTTGAAGCAGTGCTCATTGGCTGATGCTCATTATGAAGCCTATATGTGTCTTCAGGCCACTGCTCTAACACAAATCACAACTACAGACCAAACTCAAATCTCAAATGCAGCATCATTAACTGCAGACCATCCTTTTATAAGAACACACTTGATTCAATGATTATGACATCTGATTTATATTATACAATAAAAGTCCTGATGTGACAGCGATTTACTGAGTCACAAGGGATGAACTGTTCACGTAAGATGCACTATTAATTGATTATGCATGTGCTAATGACTGTGTGCAAATGTTTATGTACACCACCTTTTATCTGTAGGGTACAAAATTTGGGCCTGAAACTCACTTTTTAATGTTTTTTTGTTTGTTTGTTAGTTTTTTCAAGAAATGTCTTGTGCTCACTATAAGGCTGCAGTTATTTGATCAAAAATACAGTAAAACAGTAATATTGTGAAAAAGAACATTTCAAAAGTTTAATATTTAAATAAAAATGTAATTTATTTCTGAAATTTCAGTAGCCATTACTTTTATTTTTGTGTCACATATTGAGTAGACTCGCTCCCTCAGTAAAAATCGAGGTGTTTGAGGGTCAGTCCAAATAAACTTCCCTTGGCTTGGCCATATGGCAAAAATATCATCATACAATATCGATATTTATCACGATATTCATTTACCTTTAATGGGGAAGGAAATGCTTTCCACATATTTGTTAGACCTTGAGAATGATTGTAAACATGTAAACTTGTTTGTTCACAACTAAACTCCACAGAGTAGCTACCTTTTAATTTAGGGTGAAGTGACTCAAAGCAGCTCTGGAGATGAAGTTCATGTATTTGCCGTGAGTGTCACGCGTGTATCTAGTTTGTTCACACAGAGACATGCAGAAATCACTTATTAGCGACATGCACTGACTGGCTGTTGTCACGTTTATTTCTGCTGTGTGATTAGGCTGTTCGATTAATCCATATCGAGTAAAAATGCCCAGAGCATATAATCATTATCAACGTAATGATCTTGATACAACCCTATTCCCGCATCCACTTGACGAAGTTGAGCGAACTTCAAAATGGCGGCAGGTTTTCCTCCAAGGGGAAGTGCTGAGGGAAGTTCGCAAGTGTTTGTAGAGATTTAAGTAGAGTTAAACGCAGCCTCTGTCTTAGAAGAGAGGGTGTGGATAGAGAGATTTACTTGAAAAATGATGGAAGATGGAGTTTGTGGTGGTGAGTGCCACACCTGTCAGATCTGTATGTAAAGTAGCCTACATTCCAGGACCGCTCGAGCATGACCAAACCCCATCCAAAACTTGTGTGTGTGCTTCTGCTTGACCTAATGAATCGTAGGTCTGGGCTTTGACAGATTGAGTCGCATCATTTAGAATGCAATGAGCTGCCAGCAACCTCATTGCTGGATGACATATGTGTGTTAACCCTCCCGATGGGATATGGATCAACAACACATCCTGTGTGTGTGCAAACATGCACTTCAACAGGTTCTAATGCTCATCTAATCCTCCTATAAAGCTGAGACATGCATGCATTCCTACATATAAATGCATATCCTCAGCCCACTCACTGTCAGCTAATCTTCCATTAACATACATTAAGCGTGTCCTCTCTCCAACAGCAGTAATGGGAGCTGGTTCGAGTGGCACGGAGCAGCATTTAGACCCAACGATCTCCTGGCATCATCTAGGGGCAGTAAAGGTAAAACGCCCGTGGGCAAGATCTCATAAAGCACTTAGTGCACACTAAAAGTTAAACACTTGCTCATATGACATTACATCACCGATCACTCTCTCAACTCACACACTATTAAAACTCATAAAGCTTTTTAGCCAAGCATGGTTATTTTCAGCAGAAATTTCTCTAAAACACAGTGGTTCTCTATTCTCAGAGTTCTACATCTGAACATGTAGCGACCTTTTAATGAAACTTATGACTGATGGAAACAATATGACTGCTGAGGCCTCATTTATAAAATGTTGCATAGAAACAGTCCTATATTTGATGTAAGATAATTTCTCAAATGTGCATATATATGATTCAGAGAACAAACATACAGTGGGTACGGAAAGTATTCAGACCCCCTTACATTTTTCACTCTTTGTTATATTGCAGCCATTTGCTAAAATTATTTAAGTTAATTTTTTTTCCTCATTAAGGCACACATTTTTATCCACACAGCACCCCATATTGACAGAAAAACACAGAATTGTTGACATTTTTGCAGATTTATTAAAAAAGAAAAACTGAAATATCACATGGTCCTAAGTATTCAGACCCTTTGCTGTGACACTCCTTCTACACCTTCATTTGAGTCCAGCTGTGTTTGATTATACTGATTGGACTTGATTAGGAAAGCCACACACCTGTCTATATAAGACCTTACAGCTCACAGTGCATGTCAGAGCAAATGAGAATCATGAGGTCAAAGGAACTGCCTGAAGAGATCAGAGACAGAATTGTGGCAAGGCACAGATCTGGACGAAAACCTTCTCCAGAGTGCTCAGGACCTCAGACTGGGCCGAAGGTTTACCTTCCAACAAGACAATGACCCTAAGCACACAGCTAAAATAATGAAGGAGTGGCTTCACAACAACTCTGTGACTGTTCTTGAATGGCCCAGCCAGAGCCCTGACTTAAACCCAATTGAGCATCTCTGGAGAGACCAAAAAATGGCTGTCCACCAACGTTTACCATCCAACCTGACAGAACTGGAGAAGATCTGCAAGGAGGAATGGCAGAGGATCCCCAAATCCAGGTGTGAAAAACTTGTTGCATCTTTCCCAAAAAGACTGGCTGTATTAGATCAAAAGGGTGCTTCTACTAAATACTGAGCAAAGGGTCTGAATACTTAGGACCATGTGATATTTAAATTTTTCTTTTTTAATAAATCTGCAAAAATGTCAACAATTCTGTGTTTTTCTGTCAATATGGGGTGCTGTGTGTACATTAATGAGGAAAAAAAATGAACTTAAATGATTTTAGCAAATGGCTGCAATATAACAAAGAGTGAAAAATTTAAGGGGTCTGAATACTTTCCGTACCCACTGTATGCATAAAAACGTGTGTATGCCTCTCTTTCAGATGTGAAATATATAAATCAGAAATGGCCTTGAAATTCATGCACAGTTGAATGGTTTCAGAAATTAATGTAATTAACATATAAAAGAGCACCAGTCAACATCCAAATCTTGAGAAGGTAGATGGCAAGAATTACTTAGATTTCCAAATGTAACCCCTCCTGTTTGAACCGCCCGCTCTAAGCAGAAATCGAACTCATGTCTGCCGGCATGGGAGTCGAGCGCTCTAACAAGGAGGCTAAATATTGCAGTCTCTAGTGTCAGTCTAGCACCTCTTGAGATCAGGGGAGTGAGATTTACACGCACAGCTCTTACTAGCCTAAGTCTGTTATACTCACCCCCATAAACCTCACTCCCATCCGGGTCACGGCACCAATGTAACCCCTCCTGTTTGAACTGCCCGCTCTAAGAGGGACTTGAACCTGGGTCCGCTGGCATGGGAGTCGGGCGCTCTTACAAGGAGGCTAAAGACCACAGTCTCTAGCGTCAGTTGTTCAGAGCTCCTCTTGCTAGCCTACATCTGTTACACAAATACTTGCAGTATTCCGACTCTATGCCACAAGGAAAAGTGTGTAATGCGTAAGCACTTTTCCATGTCAAAGTTTTTATAAATATGAAAGTTGCAGTGGATTTTAGCATACGCACACTCTAAGTTCAAATCTGTGTGCATGTTTTATAAATGAGGCCCCTGGACTCAAATGTAATCATATTCCTGCAGAAAAATGATGGACATTTTAGTCTGACATTGATGCTCTTTTATGTGTGTGTGTGGATTTGCTGATGGATAGCTATTACACACTCATTAGTTCTTCTTCAGTGGTTTGGGAATGACACACAGCTGACCCCCTTCACCTCTAAACAAACCCCCCCTCCCCATAGACGCACTGAAGATGGATCCATTCCTGTTCTCTATATTCAAAGATGTTTCTCATTTCATTGTTCACAGTGCAATGGAGGACATTTAAAGACTTCACCTTGCACAGCACTATGCAAAAAAATCCGACACCCTTACTTTTACTATAGTACAACAGTGTTCTTGCATGCTTTATATTGTTTTTATAATATATAGTAATATTCTGAATCACAATGAACACAAAAAGTTACTCTATTCCACTATATGGTGCTCAAACGATGAATAAAATGAATGAAACATTACTTTTACTCATGTTTTAAGGCAATTCCATTTTTAAATGATTACTTTTTTATTAAACATTTTTAACACAAAGTCATAGTAGGTTGAATTTTTTTAAACTGTATGTCATTTCTCTATTGGTGCTTCAGAATATTTTCATTTATTTTTAAAAGCTAGAGACATTATGTTCTCATGAATTTTCCTATTACAAATACACTCCATTTAATTCAGCACTCTGAATCAAGTTTGAAACTCTGAAAACTTGAGTAAAAAAAAAACAAATGTAAATGGCAGAAATTATTGTGATGAGTCAAATGGATGGAAACAATGAAACGTTGTTGGATTCATAATGATGAATAATTTTTAACAGTGTACACTCAAATTTCTTTGTCGCTTTGTGTTGTTTTCCATTTTTGAATTAATGAACATGCAATCAAGATTTGTTAATATTCATACGCTTTCTCCACAACCCTTCTGCAAATGGGAGGGTAGATCATGTTGCTGACAGGTTCATCAAACATGGGCGGACACGCTCACAGGACTTCATGAATATGAGTGTTACTTAGCAACAGGTTTTTTCCAGTATAAAGGAGAGAAGTGGGAACGGGGGCGTCTCTGTTACCAGCCCTAAATGAAATGATTCTGCAACTCATCTTCAAGCAGATGTGTTGCGGAGGTTGAGTTCATGTCCCTCAAGCCATGCTGCAGCTCTCTTGAGGCTGGGAGGGAGAAGTTAGACTGATTGAGTCAGAGCATCCCATTGCATTATGAAAGTTTGTGTGAAGAGAAGAGGTGGCTCCACTTCCACGTACACACGCTGCAATATGTCAGCTCTCTTGGAATGGCAGTCAAATAAGATGAGCAGAACTAACCTGCATGATATTCAATTAACATAACCATATACTGTACAAAAAAGTAGAGAAGTGGTTTTCAAACTGGGGTCCATGGAGTATGTGGAAAACTGCGTAAAAAATGTGGTGGTGCCCTTGGCAAGATGTGATTTATATGCACGTGGATTTAAGCAGTGGCGTGTCACTCTTACTAGCCACTTGTTGGGTTGAATTTGTACATTTTTCTATATGAAATGATAAACTAAGTGCAATGTAGTGTTGTCAAAAATATTGATTTTCGATACATATACTGATACTGAAATATATGAAATGCATCCAATACTCATTTTCCACAGAATATACACACAATACCAGCTGTGCACTCGCTCTCTGATCTCTCCGAGTTGACACACAAACCCGCCTCCCTCACTCACTCATTTCATTTTCTCCAGATGAATATTGTTATTGTTACAGGGCTTGAGTTTCGGTGTGGGTTGCGCGTATTGCGCGTATTGCGCGTATTGCGCGTAAATTTACTCATTCCCGCAGATTTTGTTCTCTCACCCAAAGTGTGCGTACATAAACCACCTCTCAGTTATAAATCGAGTCCTTTTTCACTGCTTATTGCACTCAAACAGTCAAATACACACAAAATAATGTCAAAAAGCCAGTCAAATAATGTTTTAAGTGAACGTAAACAATTGAAAAAGAAAATGCATGTGTAACAGTATAATGGATCCATGCGTCAGGTGTTAAAATGACAGCAGCCTAATATACCTGCTGCCAAATTATGAGATAATATTAAAAATATTTATATTGTAGTTTTTCCCCATGGTTACATGATATCAATGTCAAAATTGTGGCCAGTGAAAATATATATAGTAAAACAAAAATAAATGTATATATATATCTTTGTGAATCTCCCCCACATTTCTGAATGGGTATATATATATATATATATATATATATATATATATATATATATATATATATATATATATATATATATATATATATATATATATATATATATATACCCATTCAAAAATGTGGGGGAGATTCACAAAGAGTGGACTGCAGCTGGAGTCAGTGCTTCAAGAACCACTACGCACAGACGTATGCAAGACATGGGTTTCAGCTGTCGCATTCCTTGTGTCAAGCCACTCTTGAACAACAGACAGCGTCAGAAGCGTCTAAAGACAAAAAGGACTGGACTGCTGCTGAGTGGTCCAAAGTTATGTTCTCTGCTGCAGTAATTCAGGCAAAAGGAGCCCCAACTAAGTATTGAGTGTTATACATGCTCATACTTTTCATGTTCATACTTTTCAGTTGGCCAAGATTTCTAAAAATCCTTTCTTTGTATTGGTTTTAAGTAATATTCTAATTTTCTGAGATACTGAATTTGGGATTTTCCTTAGTTGTCAGTTATAATCATCAAAATTAAAAGAAATAAACATTTAAAATATATCAGTCTGTGTGTAATGAATGAATATAATATACAAGTTTCACATTTTGAATGGAATTAGAGAAATAAATCAACTTTTTGATGATATTCTAATTATATGACCAGCACCTGTGTGTATATATATATATATTATATTAGTTTAATAATCATACATCATAATCAATAATCTAAGACTCTGAACAAAGTCTTTTATTTGATAACTATTTTCTATTTTAATATGTAATTTATTCTAGTGATCTCACATAATTCTTCAAAGATCATTTGAATATGATGATTCTGTCCGTTGACCGCGGGACCCCCTCAAGCACTAGCCCTAAGGACGGCCCGGTTTGATATACTGAGTTTCTAAATATGAAGATATTTCAGGGCCCTGCATGACACAGAGGTTTATAAGCGTAGTGTTGCGTGAGTGTTCAGTCAATGTCATGAGAGTGAAGTCACTCGTGAAATGAAGCATGTGTCAAATATTTAAAGCTCCAAATCTGTTTTATGGCCTCATGAGTATTTGACATGTTGATGAGCAGATGGCGGCACCCTCATGTGCTGAATTGTGAAAGTCTTCATAAGAACAACACAACAGCAGATCACATCAAGTGTATCTGTCTGTGTCCCACAAGACTAAACCATTCTCACTACATCTATGAATCCCAGAGAAAGCTGCCCGCTAGTATTCTTCTCCATCTCAAAGGCACAGGACTCCTATGACATTTGTTTTGAAATCATCTTTGCTAGTAGACAGTCCAGGCACTCAATTCTGGACACAATGGGCCTCACAGCACACGTTCTGTTTTCTAATTTAGGCAAACTGATGACATTGCATTTTGATCATGCACTATGTACCATAATAATATTTCACAAGCTGTCCTGTCTTTATTATTATTATTTTTTTAACTGTTCAACTTTGGGTAATAGGCAGCGCTCATCACTGTCACTTTTTACCCAGCCGTCCAATCACAGTGGAGGAGGGGTGGGACAAATACTATACTGACCAATCATCCTACATGTACAATGACTGAACAACAATGGAGAAGTTAATATTGCTGGTTACTTTTATATTCAGTAATATTTTTCAAAATGATATACTAAGGCAAGGCAAGGCATGGAAAAATGCTGCGCTTGCAAAGCGCTTTCATGCGCCACCAGCTGGCCATTTTCAGAAGAGCACCAGACATTTAGCTGGATAAAAATGCTTTGGTGGAAACACGATAATTGAATATTTATTGCTAGGCATATGGCCAATTAGTCTCCTTTGAATTTATGCAATATACTGGAACCAAACCTGAGAAGGAAGTCCAGAAGAATCCACAGCATTCCTGGACACGTAATTTGCGTAGTTGTAATTTGCGGGGATTACGCTAATTATGAAGGAGTGTGCACGTGCGTCCTATTTACGAATGTTTGGAATCCATACATTTAACTACCGAATTTGTTGTATAATAAGCGTTTGTGAATCCGGAGGAAAGTTTTCGCAAAGGTCCATTTTACGCGCAAATCACTCCGAATTCGCTTGTGTATTTATGAAAGTTTCATGGATGAGGCCCATTGGCTGCATCTGAAATTGCATACTCTCTTGAGTAGATACTTATTTGAATAAGTAGGCTACTTACTTTGCAACTGCTAAAAAAGTAAATTCTAGGCTATAGTCAAATGCTGCGTCCCAGTTCGCATACTATCTGTCCTAAATAGTTTCGGAAAAAGAACTAGTATGTCCCAAATCGTAGTATGTTGAAATGAGTATTCCAAAGATACCCGGATGGTCTACTTTTTCCAGTTAGAATTCGAAGTGCAGATCCGTGCACACTTCTAACGGCTAAAATTGCCCATAACACATTGCGCTGTGGACGAGGATTCGATTAGAACTACAAATACGAATAAAAAGTCACATACTACATTCGCCATGTTGTCATTATCATGTGACCTACCATTCATAAATCATCTCCCGTGCCTCATGGGATAGTAAAGTGTCCGTCATATGCACACTTCAGAATCTCGCCGTAAGTAGTAGGTCATCTGAGTACTTTGTGACTATTCTTTTATGAGTACTGTGAATTCGGACATACTATTCTTGTCACATACACTGTTTGTTTGCTTTTGGATGCAGCTCAATGTTTTTTTTTGGTTTTTTTTTTTTTGTGTGTGTGTGTTTGTGTGTGCCTGAACTGTAAACGATGCAGCAATGTCTCTCTAACAAGTATCAAAATTGTACGTATCTAAAAAATGTCTTAATTTTAGTAAGAATCTGAAGTAGGGATAGCTTTAGGTCTGGGGAAGGTTTGGTACTTCTAAATATCTAACAAGTTACTATTGATTGTGCTTCGTTCAAAGGTGTTTGTTGAGATTTGACATCAATACAATTCTGCAGTACAATACTGTATTTCATTAATAAGAAAAGTGTGGTTTGAAGAGCTTCTAAATGACCTTCTACCTTGCTTCTAATTGATCTAAATGAATGAAATAATGAACAAACAAATAAACTCTCAAGGTGTGCACTAAACAAGAGGTCTGGTTCAAGCAATAATGCTGTAAGCTGCACACATTCTGACATTTGAATGCTGATGAATTCGTCTATTGGAGTGCCATCCATCAGCACTCTCTAAAACAAAGCTTGTCCTTGGACACCCTCTATAATTTAAGCAGTGAATCGTGATTGCAGTTCAGAGCCAGACAATTGGCAAACAACCTTTCAGTGGTTTCATATTTAAAACGTACTCAATTCTACAAATGGAAAACCAGTTTAGACTAAGCAGGAGTGTTCGGCTCCCACTGAGTAGCACTTATATTAAGTGATGTCTGTATGTTCATTGCGATGCTGATGTTTGCATGTGTGTGTGTGCAGCAGCAGCTGTGATGCACCGGGCCGGCCGGTGCACTGGCTACAGTCTTAATTATGGTGTGGGATCTTAAAAGCCCTGCAGAAGCTGGCAGCGCCCAGGGGGAGCAGAACACGGCACCTGAACCTGAGCAAATGAAAGTCATCAATCATGTGAGGATGCACCACATCCATTCAGTGACTGAACACCAACCTACGCGCACACACGCACACACCCCTTGTGTGAAAATCGGAGTGGGCTGTACATGTGCACGTCTGTTTGAAGTTTGGTAGAAATAGCAAATCATGTTATATGATTAACGCCCACGGCAATGTTGTGGTTAAGCAGATCTATAATCACAAAAAGCATGGAATAAATTGCATTGCTATGAATAGTAACACAACCAGTCAAACACAGACAAAAGTACACACATCTGACCAGATTCTTCATCATTCACTCAAAAAAATGAATTGTTGGATTTACTTAAAAAAGAAGTGTCAAGTGGTTCTACGCAAGTATATTGAGTAATTTGTACAAATAACAATGTAGTTGAATGAACAAAAGAAATTTAAGTAAAGCTGACAAAATTTCTTTGAGTAAATACAAATCATTTGAATGTCACTGTTACATAATATTTATATGTGCAGTTTACTTAATAATGTTATGTTTATTACGTAAGGTGAACACATTTATTGACTTAATTTACCTTATTAAACAAACTATTTGCTCTACAAAATGCACTCAAAAATTAATTCATTGAACAAACTCAATTGAATTGAAAGCAGGAATTCTATCCTAAACATGCATGTATGAGGCTCACAGCCTAAACACAGGCACCACTCTTCTGCATAATGGTAACCACAAAATTAAAAAACATTACAGAAAGTACTCTAAATGTCCGACATAAATGAACATTAAACACTAACATAAACTAACAACATCTTTCCCTTTACTGAAAAACACATAAAATAATACTTTAATCCCTAAATTTACCCTCCTAATGCAGTCCCTTGCAAAGCATGCTGGGAACTACAGATCCACTGCCCAATTAGTTATGTCAACATTAATTTGTGCGTTTCACTCAGCAATATTAAGTTGACTGAACAAACACTTACTAAGTAAAGCTGACAATATTTATTTTTAGTAGAAACAACGCAGTTAAATTATGTTCATGTAGTTACATGAGTTTTTTAAGTAATGTGAACAAGGATGGTTTGAGTGACACTAACTACAGTGAAAGTTCATTTTTTTGAGTGTTCATGACACTGGAGCAGAATACATTTCTGCATAAATTGTTTATAAAATAATTTGTATGTTAATCATCACTTTCAGTTCAATGCACATATTTATGAACAATTTAAACAGAAATGTTTCATGAATGTGTTTGTCCACGTTTTACTGTAAACATGCAATCCACAACTTTTAAACACATTGTCTTTTAAATAAGAAACATTTATGTTATGTTTCCACCTCAGAGTAAAATAAAGTAAATAAATGAGGGTAATTGTAACTAATTATATACATAGTTGTAACTTTATTTCTCATTATACTTTATATCTTGCAATGTGAATTAATATCTCACAATTATGAATGAATTCAATTGTAAATAATATATCTCAAAATTTTGAGGTCAGTACTGTTTTTTTTTAATACTTATTTTATTCAGCAAGGATGCATTAAATTGATCAAAAGTGACAGTGAAGACTTTTATAATATTACAAAAATATTCTAAATTCGAAATAAATGCTTTCCATTCATCAAAAAATCCTAAAAAAAAAAGTATGATTTAAACAAAAAATATTAAACAGCACATCAGTTTTCAGCATTGATATTAAGAAATGTTTCTTGAGAACCAAATTAGCATATTAGAATGATTTCTGAAGGATCATGTGACACTGAAGACTGAAAAGTAATGATACTGAAAATTCAGCTTTGCCAGCACAGGAGTATATTGCAGCTTAAAATATATTAAAACTATTATTTTAGATTAAGATATTATGTTTTTGTTTTTTTGTTTTTTTTTTTAATCAAAGAAATGCAGCCTTGGTGAGCATTTCAAAAACATTTTAAAAAGTCTTAGCAACCTCAAACTTTTAAACTGTAGTTTAACTTTCATTTAACAATGTGACTTCATTTCTTTTAAACGTTATCTCACATTTTTACTTTTATTCAGAAACAGGCTTCCATAAAAATGTGCTTATAGAATGAGCAATTGCTCACAGCTGAGGTATCACTGAGGGCTAAGGACTTCACTTTGTATGCTTCGCATGCTATAATTTTTAAAATTTAAAAGCAAAGTTGGTTGTAAAACAACTGTTGCTGTCAAATTAGCAGCTTTTCATCACAATTTGCAGGTGCTGTATGACACATTCACTGCAAATTGTCATTTTATCTCTTGAGCTTGAAAGCATTGCTATCAAATGAAAGTTGAGGTTAATTTTTGTATAACCTCCAATCAGCACAGCATCCGAACAGTCACACGCTTTTACGAGCACTAATCTTCCTACTATGTTTGTAAATGTTAGGCTGTTTGTCAAAATGTAAATTCGGTATTATAAGTATAGGGATCTCAAGAAGAAAACAGCACAGTAACTATATTAGTTACACTTAAAAAATAGTGTTCAAAGCGAAAGAACCTTCTTTTTTATCTTCTTATAGTGTGAAGAACATTTTAAAATTACACTTTATTTTGATAGTCTACTTTATACATATTAATAAAATACCTTTGCAAGTACATCTCAGCTAACTCTCAATAGTGTATTAGTAGACGGTTAGTTTAGGGTTGGGATCAGAAGAATAAGCCAACCCGATCTCACAGCAAATCGTACGTATTTTATGAGGTGACTAATTCATACAAATTTGGACGACCTCACTCATACGATTTTTCAAAAAGTGTCACCAGGAAGGACCACCCCTAACCCCGCTCCTAAACCTACCCTTTACTGTGGTCCAGACAAATCATACGTAAACGTACAAATTCATACAAATTGCTGTGAGATAATAAGCTGACATGATGTTGCAAAGTTACGCTAACACTTTAGTTTAGGGTCCAATTCTCACAATTAACTAGTTTCTTATTGTATGCACACTTAAGAATCTCACCAGAAGTAGTGCTGTGAATTCGTACTTCTTTTACATACATCTTTTGTGACATACTATTTTTCACCTACTATATAGTAGGGAAGTATGCAAAGTATTCGAAATGTAGCCATACACTCATAAGTTACATATTCTTTGGCTGTTTACTATATTTCATTAGCATAACCAATGCTTAGGGGGATTTATTCAATCCAGCTAACTACATTCTCAAAAATGTAGTAAAATTACAACATGCGAAAGATGAGAAAATATGCATAGTATTGACAAGCATAAACATGCTGTTCTAAATAACATCATATATGAATCTTTAACTAAACAAAACACACTGAACACAATCATGAGTAATGGCAAAACTAGATGACTTACAGGGAATGCCTTATATCCATAACTTTAAACAGAGGATGATTAGATTAAAGAATGCCCTTAACATAAACGGCCTCATGCTGATTCAGTCTCTTTGCCTGCGTCTCAATGTGCATACTATCCATCCTAAATAGTATGTGACATTAGTAATATTCAATACTATTTAGGGTGGATAGTATGCACATTGCGATGCAGGGTTTGTGATGACATCACTAATTGCATTGTCTCTGATGAGGTCATTTTCGAATTTCCTGCTATACCTCATATGGCCACGAGAGTTCACTTGACCACACGATGACACAACTGGCAATGCCAGGACAGTAAATAATAAAATGACAACAGAGTTGAAATTTCACCATATTGCATTTTTATTCTGTGGTTGAAATAGTAGCTTAAGCTGTCACTTTGGTAAATGCTAAACAAGAGCAAGACAAACCAAATTTGAATTTAATACCACTTTAAACTAACCAGACATTATAAAAACATTTATATGCACCTCATTTAAACTCTCTCTCTCTCTCACACACACACACATAGACTCGTGTGGACACACACCAATGCACCTGTCGGCCTGCAGGTACATTTGACAAGGGGGTTAAAATAATTGAACTTCCCTGAATGTGTTTATAAAGGGATGACAGATTATTGGTTGTCTCTGGGCATTCTGGCCTAATTAAAGAAGACACTGCAGTGAAAGGGCAGTGGTGTGGCAGGCTTGACTCCAAACAGATGCTGCAATGAGATGTGAAGGTGAGTTTCCCTCAGACACCTTCCTAAACCTGTAACTCTTTTAGCCCCAGCGGGTTCTGCTGGCTGTGAACCTGCAAATGAACACCCAGCTCAGCGGGTTCTCTCTGACATGCAATTTAGGCACAAACTGCTGGATATTATACAGTAGCTACTGCATTCTGACCATAATCCAGTTTAGATTCTATCCCCTGGTTTCACAGACAAGACTTAGGCCTAGTTCCAGACTAAAATGGTTGTTTGAGCTGTTTTAACTGAACGCAACTTGCACTGACATATCTTAAAATATATCAGTGCCATTGTCTTATCTCAAGATGCACACCAGTAATGTTTAAAAAAGCTACATAAACGTCCTAATTGAACTAAGGATTAAGCCTGGCTTAATCTAAGCCCTGTCTGTGAAACCGGGTCTATATTATGGATGGTGTTTGCTGGCGTTAATTTAGATGTTATGTATTATTTATTCCCAATATCACAATTTATGTATTTTCTTATTAACATCAAATGTTTAGTCATTTGATATGAAATAATAATTGGAAAAAGCACTTTTCTGGAGAATATGTTAAATAATAATATTTATTTAACCTTCGCAGTATTTGCCTTTTAAGTTATCTGTACTTAAACATTTAAGTTAATTCAGTCAATGAAAAAAAACACATTAGGTCAGCTCAATTAAATTGAGTTGTCAATTTCCCCATTACTCAATTGAACTAAGGGAATCACTTTCCTCAAATCATTTGAGTAGTCTCAACTTATTAGGGTTTACAGTATATGGCTTACATGCGTTCTTATTGACATCAAATGTTTGGTCATTTAGTCTGCTCAATATTTACTAAATCCAATTCAATCCAAATAATTAATGGAAAAAAATGGATATTATGCTGAATTAATTAGTTATGTAATATTAGGTCCCAATATAATAACTTGCATCTTTGCTTTTTGACATCAATATTTGACCATTTGATATTTACTCAATATTTAACAGATCCAAATCCAAATAAATAATGAAAAATAATGTTTATTTCCACAGATTAAGATGAATGAATTGCAATTGTGTTATTTATATGCCTTAATATCTTTAATCAGCAAACAAATGTTTACACTTTTGTCTTTGTTTAGATTTTTTGTCATCTTCAAAAAGGATTTAAAAAAATGTTTCTTTTAAGTCTAAGTTAAATAAAAAAATTAAAATGATAAATAGATGAAATGGATGAGTAATTAGTAATCAGCGAAAGGAAGACTGCGAGTTGTTTTAAGTTTTTTGTATTATTATTTTATCTCCCTGAGACTTCAAAACACAGAGCCATTTCTATTTCACTGGAATGGTCCAATTAAAGAGCCTAATTTCTCCTTGAGCAGACCTCCCACAGTTGGGCAGGTAATTATGGTAATTTTTAATTAAATATTCATTTGAACAATCAGAACTGTAAAGGTTGTGTCGATGGGTGGGATAAGACTTGATGTAGTCACTGTCATCAAACGAGTGACCTTTTGTTGCAATCGTGAAATTATGTTCACTCTCTCCCCTAATCTCTCCTATATTTTCTGTTTAATTTTCTTACTCTCAAGCCAATTACTAATTATTCCCCCCACCCACCACATCAAACATTGAGAGAAGCTTTGACAAATACATGGCAATCACAAGCATTTACCAGACTCATTATATTTAAATATTGCCTGAACATATACAGTGGCCCAGCTTGGCCCAATCTCTCCTCAAGAAAGAGCACATTTTTGCTGTTGCCTTGACAACATCAGGTAAGCTGAGCTTGAGAAGACCTAAGAGTTTTGTTAAGGGAATTTACAAATGCATTCATTTCCCAGCAGGTCTGATACGCAGGAAATCAAAGCCCCGTAGCACAATGGCAGGTGTTCATTTCAACAGGGGATGATTCAAATCTTTTTTCTTGTGTGAGAATCATGAATGATCAAGAAATGCAGTTGGGGAAAATCCCATTGTCTCTTGATGACTGTGAACATTAACAGAAACAGAAAATTGCAGAAATCTAGTTGTGTTTGCTGAACACTACAACCCACTGCAGATGGAAAACTCCATTCCTAACATTTGTACTACAGAGATAATAGATAAAATTATAGCAAAATAGAATCTCAGAAGATTACACGGAAAAGGGCCCGAAACACATTTCTTTGTCATAGTATTTGCCTGTGTTCTTGTTCATTCATTTGTTGTCATGGTTTCTGATTAGTTTAAACCTGTCCCCTGTTCTGTTGATTATCATTCTTTGTGGATTAAGGGTTACATTTACACGACAACAATGCACTTAGAAAGGAAAACGTTTTCTTTTGCGTTTTTCGCATACAACATTGTCAAAACCATCCCCGTTCACACGGATCCACAAAAACGACTAAAAACGCTGTATTATCCATGCCGGGCCAGTAGATGGCGATGTCACTTTGTAAAAAAACACTATGCGCCTATAGACTGAACACATAATACGCATGCGCATGATGTCACCGTTTTCACAAATTTGCATTTCTGTAGTTTACATGGAGAACATAATGGCTTGCACTTTGAAACCTGTTTACACTCAGATTCCAGTGTGAACAGATCATGGCCCTAAACTGACCCGCATGTGCAAATAAAAATGATAAAAATGACGTCAAGCAGCATGCTGTCATAAACTGACTACTTGTCACAATTGTCTTGATAACTTTGGGTATGTAAAATCTTTGAAGTGACTCCCATTAGCGTAGAATTGTGACGAATGTGGATCTAGAGTGACGTGAAAGTCGCATGAATTCAGATTGGACTGTTCAGACTGAGGTCACATTGCAAAACATCACACCTGTATCAGATTTAGGACCAGATTTATGACCAGTACTGTGGAGCAAACAGGTGACAGACTGCTACTCACAACATCTAGCTCATGCAAAGATCAGTCACGTATTTCTTTGCGTGTATGTGTGTGGGGGTGGATGCCTGTGTGCAATTAGATCTAATGAGCCTTGCATTTCACTGACCTCTGTCACAATCTTGACACTTAGTTCTTGATTAAGTGGCCTGCAGAAATAAACTGGGAGCTTAGGACGCTCATAATTTAGAAAGCATTTCAAACGGATGAAAACTTCCAGTCGTCCTCTAGCTGAATTGCAGAAGCTGCAGGCTTGAAAGGTATATATAGCCTACAGTTCAGTCATGAAACTGAACTCTACTTACTGTAGAGTCTAGTCTAAGTAATTTATTTATTCATGACTTCGAATTGGATCAGTTCATTGGAGCGCACCATGGGATTTCGCTAGCCCTCCACCTTCCCCAGCACCACTTGCCTAGATCTGCTCGGGGGTTCTCCCTCCTGTTCCTTACAGCAGCCTGAATTCAAATCACCTCTTTTCATGAGCATTTTTAAATGTATCCTCACTCATCCAGCAGCAACAGCATAGCAGATCTAGTCCACGAAGACAAAGCCTATGCACATTCCATGCTTTTTAAAATGCTGGGTAAAAATTCATTCAACATAACTGGGTTATTACATGGGAGATTTCAGTAAGTTATTTCTTATAATGTGTTTCTCATTGTGACTTCCTACATACACCGTATGTAACATGCTGTCTCATTTAATAGTTAACCCTACAAAGCATTTAAACATTAAAATGACATTTAATGTTTGAATCCCATATTAAAAATGACATACCTCCCATAGGGTTTGGAATGATGGTAGAATTTTCCATTTTGGATGAACTATTCCTTTAAGTGAGAGCTAGAGCTAAAACATTCCATGTCATGAGAGAGAGAGAGAGAGAGAGAGAGAGAGAGGGAGGCCAAAAACCTGTTGTGTTTTGATTGAATCAGAAGGAGGCTGGAGGAACTGCCGGCCAAATTGCGTGTGTCGGAGAGAGATAACATTGCTACGAGTGCAACCCCTTTCAGCTCCTCTCCTGGAGGAAAAAGCAGTTACTGACTGTGTACACCCCACAATGAAAGCCTATAGAGACTGAGTCACCCTTAAAGAAAAGACGAACACGATACCTCTTTCAAGCACTCTGCAGACATCTGGAGAGGGGCGACATCGCATGAAGTGTTCCGGCACAAAGCGAGAGACATCTGTCTACAGGCAGAAAGACAAGCTACGCTGGTTGAGCTGGGGTTTATTAACTCTTTCCCCGCCATTGATGGGATTTTCCATCATTAATGACATAACACTTCCCGCCATTGACTTCCCCGTTTTTCCGGCAATCCCTGTTTTCACTGTTATATGTTAGAGGGCACTGTTACGGATGTACTAAAATAGTACAGCATCGTTGGATTCAAAAACAAGCGAAGAAGATCTCCAAAAACAGGGGCTGCATTTAATGCTGCCTTCACGCGCATTCGGAAATTTGATAATTACCACTTCTGAAGTCATGATTTCGAACTCATTGCATTCAAGTTTCGAAATGGGAGGGCGTTCATGTTTCCTTTTTACCTAGGAAACTCGTATTTACGATAATTCCGAGAGCATGTGAAGGCAGCATAACTCCACTTTTAGACATACACTCTTGAACTTCCCTAAGCGCTTCCCCTCAGGGGAATCCTTGATGCCATTTTGAAGTGCATTCAACTATGAGAAGGAGGGAAGTTAGCGAGGGAAGGGCATAAAATATCAGACTTAGGCCCCGTCCACACGGAGACACGTTTCGAAAGGTGAAACCGGTATTTTTTGAAACCGGGTGGAAAAATTTGAAAACGCCGTCTTTGCGTTGTCGTGTGGACGGGGCAATCCGTATATTTTCAGAAACGATGATGTCATCACCCCACGTGTCGACCCTAGTCAGACGCGCTAACACCACAAAACAGAACCAACAACAGCAATAGCAGACTCTACATGCTTGCGTTTGTGCTGCAGAAGCAACTGAACCAAAATAAAGTGTTATTTCTAAGCTTTGCTAAAGTTTGTATTCAGCGCGCAAGGTTTATGCGCATGCTCCAAGTCGTCTTCGTTGCTTTAAGTGCATTTCTGCGGCAGAATTACAGCACCACATAATGGTCTGGCATGTATACTACATCGTTTTGAGTCGTTTCAGTGGTTTCGTGTGGACGCAGATATTTTTTGAGACGAGGAAAAAAAAAGATTGGTTTAGGGTAAGGACGTAGCCTTAATTGGACTTCTTTTGATATATTGACTGTTTACATATTCATGCAACAAAATATTCTGGGGGCCATGACATTTTTGTGAATATAATAAAAAATGCTGGCGCTAACTGGAAACTTTTTAAGTAAATGCTGGCAGGGAAAGAGTTAAACAGATTCATGGCTTAAAGGGATAGTTCAGCCAAAAATGAAGATTCTGTCATCATTTACTCACCCTCAAGTTGTTCCAAACTTGTATGAATTTCTTTGTTCTCAAGAACACAAGGGAAGATATTTGGAAGAATGTCAGTAACCATACAGATCTCGCCCCCATTGACCACCATAGTATTTAATTTTCCTACTATGGTAAATATTTTCTTCCAAATATCTTCCTTTGTGCACAGCAGAAATTCAAACAGGTTTGGACCAACTTGAGGGTGAGTAAATGGTGACAGAATTTTCATTTTTGGGTGAACTATCCCTTTAATGGCAAAAGCCTGTAAAACGAAAGAAATGAAACAATGCGAAGCAAAACACTGAACAAAAAGGCACAGTAATGAAGCGTCTAATAAAGTCTTTTATAATATTGTTGTTGCTAACAAACAATTACTTGTAATATATGCAGACAGTCTTTGAAGTGGCGACGCTTGGCTCTTTAGTTTTAGAACAGCTGTACACTGGAATATTTTGCTGATTGAAAACTGAATTTTACCCTTAATGTATAATAGAAAACAAACTGTGACTATAAACATTGTTGAGCTTCCTCATTCTACCTGTTTTGATACAGAATGAAAATGAAACGCATCAATATCTGCAGTTTGTGACAGCAAAGGAAGAATCTGAAGTTGATAATAGTCAAATCAGAAAACAGAACTATCAGTTCCACACAAAAGATGAAGTGTTTTCTCTATTGCTTTCACTCTTCCTCACACTGTCTGTCTGTTTCTGTTATTCTCCTTGTCACTATTGCCTTCTCATTTTTTCCTCTCTCATCATCTTCCATCCCTCTGTTGACTGGCATACATATTTATGATGCATCAAACCTTAAAGAACACACAGTCTCTTTCTGTCTCCGGTTCACACACTCTGAGCAAGAGCTGTGTGTCTGTGTGCATGTGTATAATGTGGAAGTTGTCATTTTTTTCTGTATAATGGGTCTGAACATGTGATGGAAGCGAAACTCTCCAGTAATATCAATGCAATGACTATCATATACGTCTAATCTCTGAGGTTCACGAGCACTGTTCATATTCGATCACAACAGCTCAGTTTCTAAGAGATGAATTATCGTTTCCTTTGTTCCTCTACCTTTCATCCCGTTGTATGTGGATCTCAGCAGTTCCTCTGTGGTTTCATAAGAATCCACAGCCTTTATAGTTTGACAACAGAAGTTTTGCATGTATCAAGTTAGCAAAGAAATTAATTTACTTTACTGCGAATGTATAATAATTAATTATTCTGATCAAGTGTGGCATTCTGCCATCAAATATTTTGTGTAATCATTACTGATATTTGACTATTGTCCCTGACAACCAATCTCCTACACTGTGCTAGTTTCATATCTGCACTGTTGTTCATCTGATTTCAAATTAAAATTTCATTTATTTATTACATTTAATTTAATAAGTAGAGATCTTGGTTTATTTTGCAATAACTGCCAGATGACTGATATATATATATATATATATATATATATATATATATATATATATATATATATATATATATAATATGTATATTAATTAAAAAAAAAGTATAACAAGACAAAAGTCTTACAAAGACATAGCAATACATGGTTAAATAACTCACTGAGTGATAATTCAAATAATAATCAAAGTGTTCATCTGGAATTGATTCAATATGCAATGTTGAGAAAATGCTTCTTAAAAGTGAAATGATTTCTTTAAATCCAGTGATTAAATTCCTTGAGGTCTCTCAATTTAGAAAACTCTCTGAAGGTATATAATAGGGCTGGGACAATACATCGAATCTCGATCCGTGATACGAAGAATCTGGAGCGATTCTGATATTTTCCGAAGTATCACGATTCCGCACCGTCGGATGAAGTTGGTCCTCATCGGCTTTTCTTTCGGCCGTTTCGACATGTTGAATCGGCGTCGGAGCTCGGCGGTCAGTCGGGCCATCTGTTCATTCTGATTGGCTGTTCAGCTACTGCCACCTGCTGGTAAGGAAAGGCATTTCTTCTTACGCAGGTGCAGAATGGCCATCGGGTGTCGAGCGTCGGTTTGGTGTGTCAGGGCAACTTTGGACCAGACGCTGCCGACGTGAGCCAACCCCACAGTCTGCTTTCATCGCCACTAGTAAGTCGGCGTCGACTTGGTGTGTTCCGGGCTTTACACACACCACATAAACCTAAAATAATCATTCATAAAGTTCAAAAAGTTTGAGACGAATTACAAATCTTGCATCATAAAAGCATTCTGAGCTGAGGTCCAAGTATATTTAACTACTTACGTGAATGCACGAGCACTGTCTTCTTCTTGAGCGTTTGAGAGTGTGCAGTTAAAAACTAGCTTAGAGCAATTCAGATTCATTGTATCGATCGAGAATCGATGTATCGTCCCAGCCCTATAAAAGTGATATGATTTTTAGAAAGGAAAATTTAAAACATGAAAAGAAGAATTAAGGAGAATCAAATTCTGAGTGATATACTGCCATTGTTTGAATAATATGTAATCATGTAAAACAAGTAATGGTAGTCTGATTATTCTGAGTATTTAAAAATTCAATATATTAATTACAAGTACTTCATTTTTGGAATCTGATTACTGTACGTAATCCAGATTACATGTAATCAGTTCCCATCCAGCACTCTATATTTGACACTAAGAGATTGAAAAGTAACAAGTAACATAACCATTGCCTAAAAAAAAAAAAAATGTGTATATTTTTATGAAGGAAATGTCCATTGCCTGAGGGGAATCTGCATATGTGTGGACTCATGTGTGGGCTCTCTACATAGGTAATATTCTGATCTTTGGCCTTCAAAATCAATGAGGGTCAGAGATTTGCATTTAACCTGCATATAATAGTCAAGAGCTCAGTTTGATAGAGTGCTCATGAAATCCAAGTTTCATAAATGCTGAGCACGACCATAGCAAAAAAAACAAACAAAAAAAAAATCATAAAAACACCTTTCTAATGATTGTTCTATGCCATTACTATTATTATTATTTATTTAATTGTTAATCACCTAATTTCAGAGATTGGTTTTGATAAAAGGTCTTTTTGGACTGGAGGAGGTTTTGTGTTTGGAAACTTACTGTATGTTTTCATATTACTCTTTAATCTTAAAAGATCAAAGAAAATTCGATTCCTCATGATATGGCTCCATTAAGTTCAGCAAACATGCAAGTGCATTCTAGCATCAGGCTGTCTGGCTTTCTGTCTAGATGTATAATCCAGTTCCCATTAGTGATCCTCCACTAAAAGCCATCGCTCAAGTGCCGAAATCGGACATTGTTACACAATGCCTCTCTATTTGACACATTATTCATAGTCCTTATTTAATCCTTTATGAATCTTTTATGAGTCTTGGGTAATGCCCAGAGGCAAACTGATTGTCAAGCATTTTCTCTTTTGCTGTCATCAGCCATTGTTATTGAAAGCTGTCTGAACATGATTTTAAAGGGAAAATTAAATTATATGAAAGGAAAACAATGATGTGAAGAATTGAATTATTCAAAATAAGAATGTTGCAAAGTTGTCCAAATACTTGAACATAGATATGGATAGAGATATTGATATAGACAGTATAGAGAGAAGAGGATCATAGTTTATAGTCCACATCACATTTTCATTTACATTTTCATTTTCATGCAAGCTAATTTAGGTAGTTTCTACCAAGTGAATGTTTGCCACAAGTTGGATGCTTTTGTCAATGATAAAATATACATACATTATTTTGTAATTCCCTTTAAAAGCCTTTTTTTTTTGCTATCCTGAAAATATTGATAATGATACACTATGTACCTTTCTACTTCCTTGAAAATAAATTACAATAAATTACAAGTAATGCAAGTTATGTAATCAGATTACTTTTCCCAAGTAACTAGTAAATTAATGCATTTCCTTATATTTACAACACAATATGTGAGTTACTTTTTCAAATAAGTAAGGCAAGTTACTTTGATTTCCCATTTATTGACTGACAGCTCTCCTTGTCCGCATGTTGAGAGAACTCGTTTATGTTTCATTTTTTGCTTTTATTTTTTAAGAGTGCTGAACTTTCTTGTCTGAGTTGCGCCCTCTACTGTACAGGTGTGAATTTTCATTTTCTTCAGTCTGAGGCTTAAGGCCCCGGTATACTTCAAACAAAGTTCTTTTTCGTTCTTCGTTTAGGAGTAAAACGAAGTTCGAAATGCATGGGCTGGGATATACTGTAAATTGAACATCTGACGCCGCCCACATTGCTGAGATTGACGGTTATATGAATATGTAAATATGTGCCATGCATTTTCTTCTCAGTAACAAAATAAACACAACAAAAATGAGAATACAGCAAGCATTTATTATAGAAAGCATAAGAAGCGTTTGATCATAACAACATGGGTGTGTTAGCACGAGCTCTGCAAATTAGCACTCCAGTCACGTCACGTCTTCATATAGCACTTTATTCAATAGATTGCTAAAAATCAAACAGCTTTACAGTATCAAACATGAAAAACAGTGTTAGTGCCTCATTTTTTACAAGCACAACTTCATTTTGTACTATAAAGCGGCTATCCAGTGTGTTCATATTTTCACCTGCAGAGATCTTACCTCAGCGAACTCAAACACACGAAATGAGACGCATTCGACGCGAGTGAAGGCGGAGCCTCGGCGCACACCTCCTATTACGTTATCGTCACGGACCAATGGCAGTACGAAGGTGTTTTGCAGCTGGAGCAAACTTTTCCTGAAAGTTCGCTTTGGCAAGCCGTTTTGAACTTCCAAAAGAACACAAAACGAACTTCGTTTTGGCCTGATTTTGTTCAAAATGACGTCACATCAGTTCATTCTTCGATTTTGTTTGAAGTACACCGGGCCCTTTATTCATTTCACTTATGGGGCCCTATAATACACCCGGCGCAATGCGACGCAAGGCGCAGCGCAAGTGTGTTTGCTAGTTTGTGTCCGGCGCCGTTCGCGTTTTCCCGTTCAGCGCCACGTCCTTAAATTAGTAAATGCTTTTGCGCCAGTTAGTGCGCCCATGGGCGTGCTGGTCTAAAAAAGAGGTGTGTTCAGGCGCATTGCCGGCGCATTGCTATTTTAAGGAGCTGAAAATAGACTGCGCCATAGACCAACTCAAACCTGGTCTAAAGTCTAAGTCAATGGCGCAATATTTTTTTGTTAGAGCGCGTTGGTAGAAACTGCGCCTCTGGGCGCGTCCACAGTGCGCGTTGACTTTGCTTATTACACACAGGCCATGTAAATAGCAATCTGCCATGGCGCGAGCGCATCTCGCTCTTAAAGGGAATGGGAGATGACACTCTGATTGGTTTATTGAACGTTACGCCCATTACTCATTAAGAGAATAGGGACAACCCATTTCAAAAATGCGCCCCGGCGCACGGACCGTTTTTCCGTCGTTAAAATAGCAAAAGTGGATTTGGACACGCCCTGAGTGCACCTGCGGCGTGCGCTTTACACTTTGCGTTTAGATCGTTAAAATAGGGCCCATGGTGTGAAAGGGCCTTTACATTTTCCAAAAATAGAATAACTTTTTTGTTATTAAAAAAACAAACAAGCAAGCTCAGCCCAGATGAAAATAAGTAACACAAAAGTAGTATAACGTATTACTTTCCTTAAAAAGTAACTAACACAATTAGTTACTTCTTTAGGGAGTAACACAATATTGTAATGCATTACTTTTAAAAGTAACTTTCCCCAACACTGCTTATAATAGGCTTACCACAGACAAAAACATGTTTTGGAAGAAGGATTGATGACGCATTGACGCATTCTACATGACGCATTCTACATCTGTAAGACCTTCGTTAATCTTCGGAACACAAATATTAAGATATTTTAGTTGAAATCCAATGGCTCCGTGAGGCCTCCATAGGGAGCAATGACACTTCCTCATTCCTCATTCATTTACAGGTGCTGGTCATATAATTAGAATATCATCAAAAAGTTGATTTATTTCACTAATTCCATTCAAAAAGTGAAACTTGTATATTATATTCATTCATTACACACAGACTGATATATTTCAAATGTTTATTTCTTTTAATTTTGATGATTATAACTGACAACTAAGGAAAATCACAAATTCAGTATCTCAGAAAATTAGAATATTGTGAAAAAGTTCAATATTGAAGACACCTGGTGCCACACTCTAATCAGCTAATTAACTCAAAACACCTGCAAAGGCCTTTAAATGGTCTCTCAGTCTAATTCTGTAGGCTACACAATCATGGGGAAGACTGCTGACTTGATGGTTGTCCAAAAGACGACCATTGACACCTTGCACAAGGAGGGCAAGACACAAAAGTTCATTGCAAAAGAGGCTGGCTGTTCACAGAGCTCTGTTGTCCAAGCACATTAATAGAGAGGCGAAGGGAAGGAAAAGATGTGGTAGAAAAAAGTGTACAAGCAATAGGGATAACCGCACCCTGGAGAGGATTGTGAAACAAAACCCATTCAAAAATGTGGGGGAGATTCACAAAGAGTGGACTGCAGCTGGAGTCAGTGCTTCAAGAACCACTACGCACAGACGTATGCAAGACATGGGTTTCAGCTGTCGCATTCCTTGTGTCAAGCCACTCTTGAACAACAGACAGCTTCAGAAGCGTCTCGCCTGGGCTAAAGACAAAAAGGACTGGACTGGTGCTGAGTGGTCCAAAGTTATGTTCTCTGATGAAAGTAAATTTTGCATTTCCTTTGCAAATCAGGGTCCCAGAGTCTGGAGGAAGAGAGGAGAGGCACACAGTCCATGTTGCTTGAGGTCCAGTTGTAAAGTTTCCACAGTCAGTGATGGTTTGGGGTGCCATGTCATCTGCTGGTGCTGGTCCACTGTGTTTTCTGAGGTCCAAGGTCAACGCAGCCGTATACCAGGAAGTTTTAGAGCACTTCATGCTTCCTGCTGCTGACCAACTTTATGGAGATGCAGATTTCATTTTCCAACAGGACATGGCACCTGCACACAGTGCCAAAGCTACCAGTACCTGGTTTAAGGACCATGGTATCCCTGTTCTTAATTGGCCAGCAAACTCGCCTGACCTTAACCCCATAGAAAATCTATGGGGTATTGTGAAGAGGAAGATGTGATATGCCAGACCCAACAATGCAGAAGAGCTGAAGGCCACTATCAGAGCAACCTGGGCTCTCATAACACCTGAGCAGTGCCACAGACTGATCGACTCCATGCCACGCCGCATTGCTGCAGTAATTCAGGCAAAAGGAGCCCAACTTTTCATGTTCATACTTTTCAGTTGGCCAAGATTTCTAAAAATCCTTTCTTTGTATTGGTCTTAAGTAATATTCTAATTTTCTGAAATACTGAATTTGGGATTTTCCTTAGTTGTCAGCTATAATCATCAAAATTAAAAGAAATAAACATTTGAAATTTATCAGTCTGTGTGTAATGAATGAATATAATATACGAGTTTCACTTTTTGAATGAAATTAGTGAAATAAATCAACTTTTTGATGATATTCTAATTATATGACCAGCACCTGTATGTTCCGATGCTTCATGAAGCAGTGTTTTGAAATCGGCCATCAGTAAATAAGTCGTTATTTTGTTTTTTTGGAGCTCCAAAAATATTCTCGTCGCTTTATAATATTAACATTGAACCACTGTACTCACATGAACCGATTTAAATATGTTTTTAGTACATTAATGGATCTTGACAGAGGAAATGTCATTGCTCCCTATGGAGGCCTCACGGAGCCATCGGATTTCAACTAAAATATCTTAATTTGTGTTCCGAAGATTAACGAAGGTCTTACGGGTGTAGAACAGCATGAGGGTGAGTAATAATTGACAGAATTTTCATTTTTTGGTGAACTAACCCTTTAAGTTCACTTACATTAATTAAAAGGAGTAATTGGACCTGTAGGCGCCTCTGTTTGCTCTTCTCTAGTGCCTCCCTCTCCCTCTATGTGCAATAATGATGATGTCTGATTCTCATGAGTGCCTTCTCTTTTCCTGTGCTTTTGATCTGTGGTTTCACAGGTCAGGAGGCATGCTTAGAAATCTCACTTGCAGTGAGGGTCATTTGTCAGACACCAGAGAACATGTGCTCATTACCACTGAACTTCACAGGGACATGACCCAAAATGTCTTCCACGTTTGCTCAAGAGTACACCAGACATGTACTGAAAGCAAGTGCTCCACAACTACAATACTTCAACATGAGCTGATTGTGAAGACAGAAGTATATATGTTATTGTTGTATTTTTGTTTCTCTTCTGCAAAGCACTTTGTAAACACTGTTTTTAAAAGGTGTTTTAAAAACAGTGGTTAGGTTACTTATGCGTTACGTTACTTTTGTGTTAAATTTTCTCATCTGGGCTGTTTTATAACAAAAAAAAAAGTTGTATTTTTGGAAAATGTAAAGGCTATTTCATACCAAAAGTGAAATGAATAAGCCTCAGGCTGAAGGAAATGCAAATTCAGTAGAGGGCGCAGTTCAAACAAACAAACCTTTCAGCTGCGCTTCCGTTCTGGAATACAGAAGAATAGGATGCAGGAGAAGAAGTAAATGAGTAAATATATGGTCACATTTAGTCTAGAACTAGTCTAGAATAAACGTCGTGTTTACACTGCGCACATGATGCCTCTGCAATTCCTCACAATTTCTCTAAACATGGTCACAGGAGAGCTGTCAGTCAATAAATGGGAAAACAAAGTAACTTGTTTTACAACTTCCTAATTTTGGTCTTGGGTTAAAAGAGGCAACATTGAGATTGTGATCATATTATGTGTACTGTTGATGGTGGCAATGACAAAACGCTACACAAACTGCAGTTTTATTTTACAATCAAGAAAAGGTGTGAAATAATGATAGAAACAATGAAAAAGTAACAAAATAGCAAAAAGATATATATACAATTTTTACATAAACAATAGAACAAAACAAAAATAATAAACTGGGTAAAAGGACAAAAGTGGCACCAAAGAAAAGAAAAGAACAAAACAAAAACCAATCTAACTCAAGTACTATGTCTAACCTAACCAATGAAAAGAAAAATAAGAAAAGCTCTTCAGTGTGTTTTTCACTCCATAACTTATCTATTATCTCTAAACAAACCAAAAACATACTAAAGTGGCGCTCACTTCTAAACTGGTGTCATTAAAGTCACTGGGTTTTGCAACCTAAATAACAACTGATAAGAAAACAAATGACAAAAGTAAACGAAATGACAACTCTACAAATTACAACTGTACAAAGTAAGAATGTCATTAAACATAACAAAATTAACAAAAGGGCAGATTAAACAAACACAAAGGAACGGGAAAGCAAAGCTATGTGTGTGTTCATCCTGTCGCTCTTTTAAACTCTGGCGCCAGACAGGAATGGCAGCGGAAATCATGATGTCATTCAGGTTAATAATGATTGACAACTTTCTGAACCAATAGCCGTCCTGTGTAGGCTTGCCTAAGAAACCGACAGGAGGAGGGAGAGAGAGAGAGAGAGAGAGAGAGAGCACACAGAGGCACAAACACCTACTGGGATGTAACACTTGCATTACTTATTTGAAAAAGTAACTCAGATACATTACTTGTAATGCATCACCCCCAACACTGTATATAAATAAAGCTTTACTTACTTACTTGAACGGCATGAGTGTGTGTGAATAATGACAGAATTTTCATTTTTGAATCACCATTCCTTTAGTAAAAAGACCAAAAATACAATACTTACACTTACACACACTTATACTATCACATTCCTGCTTTGATACTTCTTGTCAGATCACAGCACGTTGTTTGGTTCCTCCGCAGTTCTCCGGCTCTGTGCCGTGCTCTCAGAGATCAGAGGGTTCCGCTACTAGTGCTTATATGCTGGGGGACGAAGTGCTCTGCCATTACCTAGCAGGACATGAGCTTGATTCAGACCAGCGATGTGCACTCTGGCATGGCACATATAACACACCACTCACAACAATTTTCTGCATCACATCAAAGCCCTGGGGGTCCACTTCAGGATTAGTTCATGCCATCTTGGTGACTAAGTCTTGTCTGATAGCTGTGACCTACTGTAAGAGGTCTGTAATAGCTGGAGGGAACTATCCATTATCATTCTCAGTTATCTTGATGGCATCTTTCCTGCTGGCACATAGAGTACCGGAAGTATGCAACCTCTTTATTGGCACTGAAACACACCTATGTGCGTATGTTCGTTCGTTTGTTGTGATATGATTGTGATATGATTAAGGGCTGCCTTTTTGTTGGTCTGAACTGCTGGCGAGAAATTACATTAAAATAAATAAATACATAATTGTTATGGGACTAATTACGAAGTTTTTGAAAGATTTTTTTGAAATATTTATTTGTACTGTAAAACAGTAATATTATCAAATATTATTACAATTTTAAAGAAGTGTTTTCTATTTTATGATGCTTTAAAATGTAATTTATTTCTGTGATGATAAAGCTGAATATTCAGCATCATTACTCCAGTCTTCAGTGTCACATGATCCTTCAGAAATCATTCTAATATGCTGATTTGATGCTTAAAAAAGTAACATAAATAAATGAATACTTTTAATTAGCACGGACACATTAAAGTAATCAAAAGTTATAGTAAAGACATTTATAATGTTACAAAATATTTCTTCAAATAAATCATGTTCTTTTGAACTTTTAGATTTAATCAAAAAAAATGTTTCACAGCTTCCACAAACATAGTAAAAAGAACCATTATTAATATTTAAGTGCCAAATCAGAACATTTGAATGATGTTTTCCCCTAGTATTTTAGTTACAAGTTTAAATAAAGTCAATGGTTATCATAAAAGAAGGAAAAAATAGAATACATAAAAAACAGGCAACGTCACAAAATCAGTCAATCCGTGTGGCAAATAAGATGATTGCATATGTTCTTCCTCTTGGAAAGATTAGAAATGTGATACAGTAAAAGCGGATTAAGTAAAATCAGTTTGGTTTAGCAGGTTTACGTGACAGGACATCCTTAATCGTTTCTTCGGCCGCCTTTTTTCCTCCTGACCTTTTCACAGTCCAGGGGTGTGTAATCCAAATATGTCTCTCTCTCCCTCTGTTTTTTTTTTTTTTTTACCAATAAATAAATATATAAAGCTTTTTTAATCCCCTTTAGCTGAACCATTTGGGCAGCAGCTGTTTGTACATCATAGAGCTTTAGCCTGGCTCAGTGTGAGAGAGCAGAAATAGATCTGTCACGACAGCCCTCCAGTAGATCAAGGGATTTGGTCAAGTCACTTAGCTTGATCTTTTCATTATATTTATTTGCCCTATATATACACACTTTTATCCAGCAAGAACACATTAAACAGATCAAAATTGATATATAAGTGTATGTATATGTTCGAAGATGATATTTGTTTTAATGACCCTACAAGTTCAAGACTAAAACATAATCAGTTATTAATATTTTGTCTTATTATAATAAGTCTTTGGTGTCCCCAGAAATGTGTCTGTGAAGTTTCAGCTCAAAATACCTAGCTTATTTATTATAGTTAAATTTTCGCCTATTTTTGTGTATCCCTTTAAATGCAAAGAGCTGCTGCTCCCACCCCCTTTCCAAAAGAGGGCGGAGCTTTAACAGTTGTTCAACAACAACAAAGCTGGAGAATCTCACGCAGCCAAAATGAGGATTGTCAGTAACGGTGTTCAGCCTTACATTGTTCAAACCGGAGTCGACACTGATGGAGAGACTCAGGAAGAAGTTACAACTTTTAGAATGAAACTGGATGTTTCTGAATGGTTAGTGGATAAATTTATGTAGTTCCTGTGGAGTTGATTCAACTCATCGACTAGCATGTGCTGTCATGTTAATCTTTTGTGCAAATCCAGCGTTGAATTGACCCTCGTTTGTGAAGCAGTCCGGCGTAAAATGACGGCATGTCAACAACACTCTACTACAACAACTCTTCCTCTTCTCTAAAGCAGCCCAACATGGCCTCACCCCCTTGTTGCGTGTTCCAGGGGGCTGGGTTTATGTACATTTTAGGGTTAGTGATTTCACTATCCCGGGAAGAAGCTTGTTGTATTCCCTAACATTTGTTGTAGTCCTTAAACAGATAATTCTTCTCCCCTTGAACTTTGAGTGTCGTAACTTTGCAGATGTTGTTTATGTTAACAGCAACATTACACACCAACTACAGTAAAGAAAAAAAAGGAGAAATTATAATCAACCCCCCCTTTAACAGATTTTTAATAATATTTGAATAATGGGTGAAGATGTCAATTTTAGGCCGGATATCACTTTTTGCCACTACAGTTCCCAGCATGCATTGCATAATAAATAAATTATTATTATAGTTTTTGTTCTTACTTTTTGTGTCACATCTGTTTTTGGTTTGGTTTCATATCTCTTATTTTGAAATTTAGTCACAGTCATGTTTCCTGTTTCATGTCATGTGATTCATCGTTCCCTCATGTGATCTTATCATGTAGTTCCTTGTTTTGTGTTTTTTCATTGGTCTATGTTTAATAGTTCCACTTTGTCATTGGTTGTTGTTGTCACATGTTTCCCCATGTTCATGTATTTAAGCCCTCTTGTTTGCTATTTTTCCTTGTCATGTATTGTTTATGTAACTCGCTGTTTGGTGAGTTTTTGTCAAGTTCACATTCAGTCATGTCTGCTTTTGTTTATTTCATGGTATAATCCTGTTTGTTTGTTCATGCTCTGTTAAATAAAACTGTACTTTGGTGCGTTCAATTCACCTCTCAGTGGATTACTTGTTACATTTAGATACTTGATTTGTAATGTCCAGAGATTTGAATATTTTTGTATCTAACATTATTTGTTAATCATCACCATTACTGAGTTTTGTAAGTTCACCAAAGTAACAGCCACTCAGATCACCATAATATCATTACAAGCACTAAACTCCATTAATTGTTCAGTAAAATACTGGCAACTGTGTCGATTTTCAGCTATTTGCTCATAAAGGCGCTCAGAGCTAGTCTGGCAATGGACTGGTAAAATTTTCCACAATGAAGATCAAGGTTAACTTCTCTTTTGTTCTAATACACTCAGATCATCTCCTTCTGTTCTGTCCTTTATGCTTCATCACACAATGGCTTCAAATGTTAAGCATTTTGGAGATTTAATAGTTAGTCTCCTGAACTGTAAGCTTGAGAGTCTCCCAGTGGATTTCGGCTCTAATGGAAGCTGCAGTAGACAGACACCCACACTGGGAACTAGTCGTATATGTAATGTCACAACCCCAAATGCTGTATTAATGTACTATATGTATAAATTTATGGCAAACTGTCATCAAAAGTCATCTTAAATGGAATTACAACAGCTGTTCAGACAATAAGCATGTCAGCATATACGTCTGAACATGCAGGATGAAAAAGCATGATCTAACAAACAGAACACAGCACCATACATTTTTAAAAATGAAGGTTCCAAAGGGCGGTAATCAACACAGTGATGAACCATTTTTGGAAACTTTCAGTGAACCTTTTTTAATAAAAGGGACTTGCTACTGCCAATACATACAAGACATGCTGCTGCTGTAATATAGCATAAATGAATTACCCATAATAGACCTATACAGGATGGAGCTGGGGAAGGTGGAGGGTTTCTGAACGCACTTTCCAATGGCTACAGAAAATTCTGACCAGTATTTAAAGGACCAGTATCACTGGCTACTGATACAGCAGGAACCAATCAGCTGTGCCCTATAGAGAATGATATGATTGCAAGCAGATTGAGTTAAGGATTGAGTTTAGGACCTATCAGCCTGTGCCATCTAGAGTTTCATGACAGAACTTTGTATTTTTGCAAAACTCAAAACACCTATCAGTACATACAAATCACTGCAGTGAATATAGAGGCAGTAAAACATCGACTACTTTTATTCCCTTTCACACAAAATTATGATTACAGCGGCAGACTGTTGATTAATAAAGACTTATTTTCACACGGTTCCTTGCACAATACTATGTTATGACCTCAAAACACCATAGTGCATGATCTGTAAACTATTTTGACATATCCAGCTCCATATGTGTGGCTTTTCTGACAGCAGACTTGGTCAGTAGGTCATCTGGTACAGTATTGCACTTGCACTGCGGGGCACTTGGGTACGAGTCTGAGAAACACGAGTCATAATAAGACTTGTAGAAGCAAGCCAAAATGGCACGCTTGCTTCAGCAAATGTGTTTTTATCTCACGTTTGCTTTTGTTAACAGCTTGTATGTTATTTTCAAATGCAACATTGCAAAAATGGGACCTATTATGCCCTTTTTCAAAGTCTTGATTTTGTTTATGGGGTCTACTAGAATAGGTTTTCATGCATGAATGTTCAAAAAATAAATTATTTTTCACATATTTGACATTGTTGCAGCACCTCTCTTCCCAGTCTGTCAGTAACGCTCTGTTAGTTCCTGTCTCTATGAAGCCCTCTCTAAAGCAAAATGTTTACTTAATGGTCGGTTGGACCAGTGAGTTGTGTTTGGTCAGCCACTTCAGGCGTGTTTTGGAAATGTCATGCCCCTTACCCTAACCTTGAGTGTCAACACAGTACTAATGCAACTCAACCAGGTCTGAAAAAAAAATTCAATATGGCTCATTTTTGACTATCCTTAAGTCATTGATCCATTTATTGCTTGCATTTGCAGGCAATGAGATGTTTGGATGCCAGCTAAAGTTAAATCTGCAAAGGACACATCTGGTTGCAGGCTGCCCTTCGGGCTCATAACACCTGGAGGAAGCCTTGGGGCAGCTGTGTCTACAGGCTAAACCCTTACAATGGGCATGAGTCTATCTACAGCACTCTGCACTACATTATCATTCACCTTCAGTCTCAATTACACAGCTGCAGAATAACCACACAATACTGTAAACAGTATTCAGGATGTCAACTATACCTCGGTCTTAATACTAAACAGCCATTTCTCAGCTAGAATAGTAATTTAAGAGTTCAAGTTCTTATTTGTATGTGTAAAATACATTCGCTGTAGGACTGTGGAAGTTGACTGAAATGAGACATTAATGTGTTTTTCTGCCCACAGGCAGAATGAAAATTCAATTTATATTATGAAGATAAGAGCAGGGCTGCTTTCGTAAAATTTCACTTTTTTATTATAACAGGGCCATTATTCACTTCAATGGAAAACCCGTATTGGGATGTTCAGTGTGGTTTTGAAGTTTGAATTATGACCCGAGTCTAGGTACTTTAGACATGTTATGTCATTAGCATATATGTTGGTTCTAGCACACATACTGTACATCTGTATGTTTAGACACTGAAATGAACAACTTCTTCACCAGGAAAAAAAATGGTCACACCTTTAAAGTTAAAGAATAATGAATTTATGGAACTCATAGGTTGATGGGTTTCTTATAAATGAGATTAATTAAATATGTTCAACACATCAAATTCATTTAACACAATTAAAGACTTGGGTTAGTTTGACATAGCAATTTCATTCTGCACTCTGTGATTTCTGAATTCACATATGTAGAAACATAAATCAGTAAATGTGTCAAATGTGGTAATCAACACAGTTGCTGCTTTACTTATATTTCATACTTGTTGAGCTTCCATCATAATTATATTCCGCCATACAAAAGGTGCAAATGACTTTACTTTCATTAGGCCCATCTGGATTTCATTTATACATCATTTTGCCATTAAAACTTCTTTCTCAGACAAAGTTTCTCCATCATTTAGTGATAAATGATATTCCTGCTTTGATTGTTTCCTTTGCAGAATATATATTTATACTGATATATATATATATATATATATATATATATATATATATATATATATATATATATATATATATATATATATATATATATATATATTTAGTCATTTTAAGTACTTAAAGCTCTTGTTTGAAACCTGCAATTGCAGTCATATGCGGAACAGTTATCTGTACGTGCGTTGTGCCTCGGCACAGAAAGTATGACCAATATAAGAATTTTCACTGGAAAATATCATCTGAACAAGCAAGTAACATGTCTGCCACTTTTGTTCTGACTGAGCAAAAAGGCATCAGGCCTACAATAAATCGCGCTGCCAATGATGATTAAATC
Organism: Megalobrama amblycephala; assembly: GCF_018812025.1. Taxonomy (NCBI): domain Eukaryota; kingdom Metazoa; phylum Chordata; class Actinopteri; order Cypriniformes; family Xenocyprididae; genus Megalobrama; species Megalobrama amblycephala. The sequence continues at coordinate 10,634,613 of NC_063052.1, forward strand.
TAACGATCGCTTAGCTCGGATCATGCCAAACCGTGCAAATTATTATTACTGTTATACTTTGTTCTCAAATCGTTAATGTTAACAACATCAGCATTACTATGACTGTGTATATTAGTGTTACCTGTAGATTTCAATTTCTGTAGCATGGAGGAGACACTGTAAAGCAGAGGAGCAGCCACAGTCCAAAGTCTTTTGCTTTTTGACTACAGGTGAATCTCCAGTTGTCACTGATGATTGTAATTTGGATCTTTCTGGATTACAATCCACCATCAAAATGATAAGTTCAATTATTTCAGCTGCTGTGAGAACAGGCTATAAATGATCCGCTACCAGCTGCATCCTCACGTGCTAAAACCGACTTGCTTGGACTCCGTCCTTTCTATTTACGGACGTGACGTAATGACGCACAGAGGAACTGCTGCATGCTCAAATTTTCAGCAGAAATCCACCATGTCGCTCTTATTATAAAACATTATTACAAGCTTACCGTTGTGAATCGAGCTAAGATAATGAGATAGTTTTGAACAGTGGCGGTTATGTACTTGCTCAAAAATTGATTTTGGATCATTTTTAACCATAAAAAAGTTACGGACTGCAGCTTTAAATTAATTTTAGTTAGTTGCCAAGGCAACATTTCAAAAAAGCATTTCCACCCTAAAATATCTATTTTATTTCAGATTCATTTCAGTTACTGAAAATTATTTTTAATAGTTTTAGTTTTAGGCAAGGCATGTTTATTTATAATAGCACATTTCACACGTAGTGTGGTAATTCAAAATGCTTAAAAAAAAATACTACAAACTGAAAGTAGTAAGCATTTATGGATGTGTAGAAGTTCTTATTACAGCTATGTGTAAGATTCAGATCTTATTTAAAGGATGCTTAACTTGCTCATTAGACTCTTAAATGCCATCTTGAAGGTGAGTTTGCCTTACAGAACCTCTTTCAGCATTAAAACGGGCAAGTTTGCACACTCCCGCTAAGAGCATTTCTGTGTTTTACTTGAGATTCTCAATTCTTCAGGGTTATTGAAACGTTTGTGATGTTCAGCATCCAAACACTCCTCCCCACCCGTGAACGATGGGAGAGAAGAGACACAAAAGTGTCTTTTTGCCCTCAAGTTACTGCTAAAATGGATTGCATTGCACACATGTCGTCATGTAACTAGCAACAAGGACGTGGAAGACATTTTAAAAAACATCTCAACAGCTTGAGGTAGAAGCATATTTGAGTGACAGACATTAATGGGAGGTGTTCCACATGATGCTGTCACTCAAATGTGCTCTTATTCCCAGAGTTTTCCATGCCGCCTCAGCTGTAAGGGCAGAAAGCAAAGCTGTTCTGCATGTTACACGTTACACACGCCATAAGTGCCATCAGCAAGGCGAAAATGCATGTTAAAGAACTGCCCCATCGTGCTGATGAGGTTCTTAATGCAGATTGGGCACGACACTTGACTCTGGCCCCTGGATGTTTTCCAGTGCATTATCAGCCTTATTCACTCTTCCAAACACTGTGTCTACATTAACCTTGGAACGGAAGGAGTCATCCAAGCATATCAGGAGCAGCAGTGGGCAGGAGATAGTGGAACAAAATGGCTTCTGCATTCAGAAACTCATGCAAATCAAGCCTGTTTGTATTCATAATCCCATTTCCTCCAGGTGGATTATTAAAAGGGACAAAACCTAGGCCATTGAATTGAGGTTTAAATGTGATGCTTATTTATTTTGGCCTTTCTAATAATTAATTAAAAACATGTATTGTACATAAAATGGCCTGAATACATCTCTTCAGTTGGCCTTCTTGATTACTGATTAATCGTCTGATCGTAGTTATTTGATCTAGTTGCAATTCTGTTATGACAACTCTCTGAGAGTTGATGTATTTGGTCTTGGCAGAATAGATCTGCTATGCTGTTGCTGCTGCAGAGCAAGTACTGAGACTTGCTACTGCCAATACATTCACAGACATTGCTTTGAGTATGTAAGACATGCTGCTGCTGCACATACAACATACATGAAATAACCCCCGCAGCAGATCTATACAGGTGGAGCTGGGGAAGGTGGAGGGTTTCTGAAAGCGCGCTGCAGACTGCTAACAGCGAACACTGCCGGTATTTGCTTGAATGTTGAGCCACAGCTCATTAGCCGCTGATGCAACAGCAACCAATCAGCTGTGCTATGTAGATAATGACATGATCGCTACCAAATGAGTTAAAGACCTATCAGCCTGTGCCATCTAGAGGTTCATGCCAGAACTAGGTAATTATTTGAAATTTCAATCACATTTCATATTTCATATATTTCAAAAAACACAGTTGTACAGTATACACAAAGATAGTCAAAGGTTATTATATTATATTATATTATAGTATTTAATATTATTATTTAATATTATAATTTTATTATTTAAGCAATAAGGTACTTGAGGCTGTGCTGTATTGTGAATAAGTCACGGCTGAAGGGTGTTGTTAGGCACGACCTGCAACCCCTTCAGCCGTGACTTATTCATGATACAGCACTAGCCTTGAGTACCTTATTGCTTTTATAAAACGGTTACGACACAATACAAATATTAAAGACAAAAATATGTAACAATGCAACTTTCATGAAGTAAACTCTTTACATTATTACGCCATTAGACTGTTACATCAGTTACATTATTACGCCATTAGATGGCAGCAAAGACTGTCTTTATGAGTGTGTCAGTCAGTAGCAAAGACTTTTACATTGAAAAGACTGAATTGTTGTGAACACGGAACAAGATGCAACTGACAAATGCTTTGACTAGCACTGTCAGTCATGGGTTTATGCCTTAAATGTTAAAAGGGCAAGATAATGCATCAGACATTTAAACAGATTTTTTATGATGAACATAGAACTGACCTAACGGAAAATGCTAAATCTGAATGCAGGTAATAAACTCGCTCACTCGATCTCTTTCTCACAATACTCTTCTACATAATACAGTAGGCGTCAATAAACAATATCAATTAAGAACATACAGTTTACATTGCTAAGAGTGGTTGCTAAGGGTGTTGCGTAGTGATACACAGAACCGTTGGGTGAAGCGATCATAGCCGTGTTTTATCGTGAATAAAACACAGCTATTGACCAATCAGAATCAAGGACAGGAACTAACCGTTTTATATATTATATTATATTATATTATATTATATTATATTATATCACAGCATTAAAGTATATCATATGGACCTATTTTATTATATTTTTATTATTATATCATGTATGTTTGCACATAAAAAAAAAAAAAAAAAAAATATATATATATATATATATATATATATATTAGGCTTAACACTGTAAATGACATGAACAAAACAGAATTAAATCATTAATTAATTATTTGACAAAATGACAGGCCTATTCTACAGGTTTTCATTTCTGAATTAACATTATTTTTGGTGGAGAATAAAGTAAAAAATGTGATGCAACTGTACTAATATTATAATGGGGAAAAATTATTATTATTATTATTATTATTATTTTGGATTCAAATCCAATTTGAATGTTTTACCATGACTTTGCTGGAGACTTTGCCGAAGTCAGAGATCTCAGAAAACAGTTTACAAGTTGAAAGAGGACGTGAATGCTTTTTACCAATAGGATTCTCATAATTACAGTAAATCCATACATAAAATGGCAAATGGAGTTTGCTTTCATGTTTTTCTTTTGTGTTCAGAAGAGCCTCCCAATGTTGTTTAGATGAATGGATTTATGGGAACTCTTCTTGTAATAAAAATGCCTTATTCAATAAAGGACACCCGACTGAAAGAAAGAACATGGTTTATTTCTACTTCACCTGGAATAGGGTTTCCTCAGACATAACAGGAGTCATTAGAGTCAATGGTGACGGTAATCATTCCTGATTACGACTTCATAAATCATATCCAAACCAAACCATAACTTCAGAATGATACAAGGCATCACAGCAACAACAGACGACATAAGCAAAAAGCGCAAAATTCATTTTCATGTGGCGTTAGTTGTCTTGTTTCTCACTCCGAAGGGTTTTGCTGTTTATTTCAACCATGATCCTAAAGAAGACCTCAAGCTGTTTTAATATTGCTTTCACCTAACGGAATATCTAGGGGCTTGGCAGAACTATAATTCATTATTGATTCAGTGGTACTATATTCACTGGAGATGCACACTGCACTCATAGAGGCTTAAACTAACACATTCCTACAAAAGAGAAGGAAAAGAAAACTACATTGGCACATTTGCACTGTGCTAAATGTGCCGAAGTGTTAACATGTCACGTTGAATGAATCGCATTTGGATGTACATGAGTCAGAACGTGATTGTTTAATGGAAAAAGTAGCACGAATTTAAGTTTTGACAGTCTAAGCGTGATTGTAACCACCAAGAGAACCATATATTCACAATTAAATCTCAAATATTCCCCAGAGATGTACAGACGCCCACATTCGGCACACAAAAGCTGAAATTGGTTTCCGGTTCCCCATCGCTGAACAAACATTTACACTTGAAACAGAAGTAGATCTTAAGCATATTTACATGTTTCTCTCTCTGCTAATGATATCAGATTGATGCGCTGTCACTGAAGATGACATTTGTGAATAAGCTAGTACAACATGCATGTCTTTTTCTATCTATCTCTAATTATCACAGGTGCAGGTGTCTGTGAGCACATTAGTGAATCTCAACACAGAGAGATGCAGGAAAGCCTGAGGGGAAATCTGTGGTACTAGTGAAGTGAAGGAGGAATGAATCGTAATAGTCGTCTTAAACCCATTTTACTTATGGAAATTGGCTCGGTGGTTTGTTTCTCTGCAATTATGTTTTTTCCTATTCCAGCATGTGAAGATTCAAGAAGATAAGGTAAAAGAAGTTTGTTAATTGATTTGTGTGTATTCCCATGATACAGAAAGCTTCAATCTGGCTATGAATAGAGACATCACTGCTGCAATGGAGACATGGTGATGCATCACTGCACCAAATGGGGCTATGGGGAAATAGTGAGCTCAAACAATAGTGCTCGATAGTACACAAGCAAAAGATCTATTGATGCTGACATTGAGATTCGATTGTATTCAAATTCAGTGCTGTTTCCATGCTTTAAAGGTTTAGTTCACCCAAAAATGAAAATTCTGTCATTAATTAATCAGTCTCATGTTGTTCCACATCCGTAAGACTTTCGCTCATCTTCGGAACGCAAATTAAGATAAAATCCATTGGCTCAGGGAGGCCTCCATTGCCAGCAAGATAATTAACACTTTCAGATGCCCAGAAAGCTACTAAAGATATATTTAAATACATTCATGTGATGCAGTGGTTCAACCTTGATATTATAAAGCAATGAGAATACTTGCACCAAAAGAACAAAATAATGACTTTATTCAACAATATCTGGTGATGTGTGATTTCAAAACACTGCTTCATGAAGCTTTGGCAGTTTGATACACGCTCTGAACCACTGGTTTGAAACAAAAGATTTGTAAAGCTTCGAAGGTTCATGAAGCAGTGTTTTGAAATCGGCCATCACTAGATATTGTTGAATAAAGTCGTTATGACTGGGGTTTTTTGGCGCACAAAAAGTGTTCTTGTCGCTTCATAACATTAAGGTTGACCCATTGTAGTCACATGAACTGTTTTAAATGTCTTTAGTAACTTTCTGGGCAGTTGAATGTGTTAATTATCTTGCAGTCAATGTAGGCCTCACTGAGCCATCGGATTTTATCAAAAATATCTTCATTTGTGTTCCGAAGATAAATGAAGGTATGGAATGACATGAGGGTGAGTAATTAATGACAGAATTTTCTTTTTTTGGGTGAACTAAGCCTTTAAGATTTTTAAGGATGGATTTTATATTAAAATTATATTATATTATTTTATATTATATATTTTTTTATCACAATGTCACAATTAAGTGAAAGGGTATTACACTAAATTCTAACATGAAAAAACCCTTTAACTAACAAGCTACACTTTTTTTTTTTTACAAAAACAAAACAAACAAAAAAACAGTAAAAATCATTCAGTAACACCTGTTAATTGGTTATCTACTGTAAGTTAGTTTATATTCAATAAAATATTGCAAATAGTTTAACATCACAATATATGTAAAATACTGTCAGATTTATGGGTTTTGCCAAGGTGGGGGTGGGATATGAAGAATTTTGTGGCATTAATAGGTTTGTCTAAAACAACTTGGGCTGTGTTTCCCGAAAGCATTGCAAGTTGATCGTAGAACAATTGCCACCAATGGTCTTTATGATCAACTTAGGCTTACAATGCTTTTGGGAACTCACTTCAATAGAATTATAGAAGTTGACACCCTCTTGTAAGTTAACTTTAGCTCTTTATTTCCATAATTTTATATACAGTGGCATGAAAAAGTATGTGAACCCTTTGCAGAATCTGTGAAAATGAGAATTATTTTAATAAAATAAGAGGGATAATAAAAATGCATGCTATTTTTTTAGTACTGTCCTGAGTAAGATATTTTACATAAAAGATGTTTGCATTTAGTTCACAAGACAAAACAATAGCTGAATTTATTAAAATAATCCCATTCATAAGTATGTGAACCATTGATTCTCAATACTGTGTGTGGTTACCTGATGATCCACGACTGTTTTTATGTTTTGTGATGGTTGTTCATGAGTCTCTTGTTTGTCCTGAGCAGTTAAACTGAGCTCTGTTCTTCAGAAAAATCCTCCAGGTCCTGCAGATTCATCAGTTTTCCACCATCTTTTGCATATTTGAACCCTTTCCAGCAGTGACTGTATGATTTTGAGATCTGTGTTTTCATACTGAGGACAACTGAGGGACTCAAACACAACTATTTAAAAAAGGTTCAAACATTCACTGATGCTCCAGAAGGAAACACGATGCATTAAGAGTCGGGGTGTGAAAACTTTTGAACAGGATGAAGATGTCACAATTTTTCTTATTTTGTTTAAATATCATTGTTTTTCATTTAGTACTGCCCTTCGGAACCAACAGAAGATACTTGCATGTTTCCCGGCAGAAAAATTAAGTACAATTTACCTTGATATTTGAATTCAAAGTTTTCACCCCCTCGGCTCTTAATGCATCAAGTTTCCTTCTGGAGCATCAGTGAATGTTTGAACCTTTTTTAATAGTTGAGTTTGAGTCCCTCGATTGTCCTCAGTGTGAAAAGATGAATCTCAAAATCATACAGCCACTGCTGGAAAGGGTTCAAATATGCAAAAATGCTTGAAAACTGATGAATCTGCAGGAGCTGGAGGATTTTTCTGAAGAACAGAGCTCAGTTTAACTGCTCAGGACAAACAAGAGACTCATGAACAACCATCACAAAACATAAAAACAGTCGTGGATCATCAGGTAACCACACACAGTATTGAGAATCAGTAGTTCACATACTTATGAATGGGGTTATTTTAATAAATTCAGCTATAGTTTTGTCTTGTGAACTAAATGCAAACATCTTTTATGCAAAATATCTTACTCAGGACAGTACTAAACAAAAAATAACATGCATTTTTTATTATCCCTGTTATTTTGTTAAAATAATTCTCATTTTCACAGATTCTGCAAGGGGTTCACATACTTTTTCATGCCACTGTATATTGTTTTTATATTGCCAGAGCTTGATCAGACCATTTCTTATATACAGAGCCCCGGACATGACATCCAGGAAAAAAATAGTAGGTTAACCGTGCGCACGATTTACTAATTCGTTCCCTTGATTTACTATTTTGCGCGCATGATTTATTAATTCGTTCCCTTAATTTACTAAAATGTGCGCACGATTTACTATTTCATTCCCTCGATTTATAAATCATGATTATAAACTGAGGGAACGAAATAGTAAATCGTGTGCACGTTTTAGTAAATCGTGCGCACAATTTAGTAACTTGAGGCAACGAATTAGTAAATCGTGCACGCAAATTAGTATATCAAGGGAACGAACTAGTAAATTGTGTGCACGATTTAATTTTTTTTCTTGCATGTCATGTGCAAGGCTCCATACTTATATAATATAACGCATAACCTGATTTTGCTGAGTTCAACATGTTCCTGGGTCAACATTTTTGTTGATCCTGGAACAACATTCAAATCAACCAATCAGATTTGAGGGACAAGTTTACAGATTATGTCAAGTTTAGGCTTAAAATCATGAATTGGTGCTTCTACATCAGTGTTATTCATCTATCATTTCCCTCTGATTTTTGGGATAACTTATGGTTAGGGTTAGGGTTAGGTTTAGGTTTAGGAATAAGGTTAAGACTAAATTTTCAGACTAGAATGTTGTTCCAGGATGAACAAAATATGTTGACCCAGGAACGCATCTAACTCAGCAGTATCAGGACGTGCATAATATAACACCACATTATTTTTTATTTATTTATTTTTTCAAAGTGAGCTTACTTTGTGTTTCTAAGCGGTCCATTTTGACTGTAAAATGCCTTTGCCTTGTTCTTCTTGTGTAAGTAATTGGAATAACTATTGAGTGGAAGCCCCTCACACCAAATGAAGCCATTATGTAGTGTTTTGCAATAAATATTGACTTTTGGCAACATTGGGTTTTTATTCAAAAACATTTAACCATTAGTTTCACACAATGCAAAGAGGCCCAATTTGAATCAGGTTTTAATCTCTCTGGGCATAAATCAGATTGGACAGGTGGTTTTGCCTTAAATTTGTACCCCTTTAGAGACACTATGAAAAATGCACAAATCGTCCTGCAGTTCCATGAAAAGACATCTCTAGCAGAAGATCTGTGCATGTGGGAAAGAGTTTGGACTTTGCTCTGAGGATTTGGGATAGGTGTAGCCTACATACTGTTCAGTCTCTGAGCACAGGGATATAAAAAAGAAAAGCACAGCATCCTGTTCCTCTAGCAGAGATCTGCAGTAGGCCTCAAAAAGGGTCAGGTTGTGAAAATATGCCAATCATCCTAAGCTTTGTCTAGCTCTCTCATGTCCTGAAATCATCTCATAAACCTTAAAAAGTTTTAAATGATCAGCACAAGTTCTTAAATGTGGAGAGACAAAATGTTGGGGAATTCATGAGTTCACATTTACATATAATTAAATAGAGTAAAGCTATGCGTATTTGGCGTGCTGTCCGGGAAGAGGGCTCCGAGCTCAGAATTTTGGCCCGAACCCAGAGTACTCCCGCCAGTTGGTAAGAATAGATAGAACTAGAAGTGAGGAGATGGGGTGGAAGAGGGATGCTGATAAACTGTCAAACGAACAGAGGTAAGTCTGCTGTATATATACCTCTTGTCATTGGTTGAATTGATTAACTGAATGCTCTCCACTTGTGCAAATTAGGTTCATTATCTGAACCTGCTCCTCCCGATCTTTGTTAATAAAACATAATTAATTTTTCTATTGATTTTACAAAATGTACAGTTGCCAGCGGCTTTCAGAAAAGTAAATAAATAAATAAATAGACAATGTTTACACAATAAAACATAAACCATATAAACAATATTATAGGAGATGTCATTTAGCATGTCACTCCTTTTTGTCTTTCAGGACTTTCAACATTTCTGGGAACAATCATGAAGAAACTTTCTAAAGAAATACCTAATGGTTATTTATCAAACCCATATGGGACATTTAACAAAAGTAAAGTCATTTACACTCTTTTGTATGATGGAATTTAATTATCATTGAAGCGCAATGAGTATGAAAAATCACGCATGAGACCAACCATTATTTGTACAAATTAACTTTCTTTAGTGTGTAATGTTGCTGTTTGAGCATGAAAAATGTCTGCAAAGTTACAAAGCACAAAGTCACTCCAAAGGGAGTTATTCTCTGTATCAGTGTGCACTGTTTCTGAACTCCCTGAAATGCCTTGATAATCTTGAGTTTCTTTCGGTAATGTACACATCACAATATTATATAATTCCCACCAAAGACATAAGCAAAAAAGGGTGCGATGCCTGGTTGAGTTGCGTTAGTAGTGTGTTGAAACTTATGGTCAGAGGCGTGATATTTCCCAAACATGCTCGAAGTTACTGACCGATCACAACACACTGGTCTAGTTGACCAATCAGAGCACATTTGCTGAAGGAGGGGCTTCATAGTGAAAGGAGCTAAGCAGAGCGTTACTGACAGAATGGGAAGAGAGGTGCTGTAACAATATCAAATATGTGAAAAATAAGGTGTTTTTGAACATTCAAGCATGAAAACCTATTTTAGGAGACTAATTAAGACAGCATAGTAGGCTCCATTTACATAAGGTGCAAGGATAGCTTTATTTTAGTATTGCAAATGTGCACTGAAATTCAACTGAGAATTAATCTGCCTTTTTACTTTTAGACCAGCCTTTTTGAAATTTTCCAAAGGTTTCCAACCTTTGAGAGATGTGATGGAGAACATGACACAACTTTGAATTATGAAGAAAGGAAAAGTGTGACTAAGATGCGTAAAGAGCAGAAATCCACCTCTATCTGAATTTTATAAATACAAATAGTGAGACCATTGAAAATCTGGGATTCAAAATCTAATATTAACATGGAAATTAACAGAAGACAAAGAAAGAAAGAAACTCTGACAAATGAAATTAAATATTTTATTTCTATAATATAATAAATATTTCTAGGTCACTAATCAAACATTTGTCATGTTCTCAACTTATGCTGGAGATCATGATCATTTTTAGAGTTCATGCAGTGCAAGTGCAGCTATACCATTAAAGCAAAAAGCCTTATTATTATTTTGTTTTTTTTACAATTCAAATTGTCACTCAAATCATTGTGATGTACATGATTTAATCTGAAAAACAAAACAAAAAAAAAAAAACCCATTAAATTAGAAAAAATATAATTAAAAATGTATTGGCGTACTCAGACTTTTGGACTTCACTGTACTTTCAAGTACGGAAGAGCATTAGGGCCAAGCAATAATAAAAAAATAAAACCATCTCGAGATTAAAGTTGTTAAATTTCGAGAAAAAAGTCGTTAAATTTCGAGAAAAAAGTCGAGATAAAATGTTGAGAATAAAGTCATTAAATTATGAGAAAAAAGTTGTTAAATTACGAGAAACAAATTCGTTAAATTATGAGAAAAATGTCGTTAAATTTCGCGAAAAAAGTCGAGATAAAACGTTGAGAATAAAATCATTAAATTACGAGAAAAAAGTAGTTAAATTACGAGAACAAACTCGTTAAATTTCGAGAAAAAAGTTGAGATAAAATGTTGAGAATAAAGTAATTAAATTACGTGAATAAACTCATTAAATTACAAGAAAAAAGTCGTTAAATTATGAGAACAAATTCGTTAAATTACAAGAATAAATTTGTTAATTTAATGACTTTATTCTCAACATTTTATCTCGACTTTTTTCTCGAAATTCAACAACATTTTTCTTATAATTTAACGAATTTGTTCTCGTAATTTAACGACTTTTTTCTCATAATTTAATGAGTTTATTCTCAACATTTTATCTCGACGTTTTTCTTGAAATTTAACAAGTTTTTTCTCGTAATTTAACAAGTTTATTCTCAACATTTTATTTTGACTTTTTTCTCGAAATTTAACGACATTTTTCTCATAATTTAACGAATTTGTTCTCGTAATTTAACACCTTTTTTCTCATAATTTAATGACTTTATTCTCAACATTTTATCTCGACTTTTTTCTCGAAATTTAACGACTTTTTTCTCGTAATTTAATGAGTTTATTCTCAACATTTTATCTCGACATTTTTCTTGAAATTTAACAAGTTTTTTCTCGTAATTTAACGAGTTTATTCTCAACATTTCATTTTGACTTTTTTCTCAAAATTTAACGACATTTTTCTCATAATTTAACGAATTTGTTCTCATAATTTAACAACTTTTTTCTTGTAATTTAATGACTTTATTCTCAACATTTTATCTCAACTTTTTTCTCGAAATTTAATGAGTTTGTTCTCGTAATTTAACGACTTTTTTCTCGTAATTTAATGACTTTATTCTCAACATTTTATCTCGATTTTTTTCTCGAAATTTAACAACATTTTTCTCATAATTTAACGAATTTGTTCTCATAATTTAACAACTTTTTTTCTCATAATTTAACGAGTTTATTCTCAACATTTTATCTCGACTTTTTTCTCGAAATTTAACAAGTTTTTTCTCGTAATTTTATGACTTTATTCTCAACATTTTATCTCGACTTTTTTCTCGAAATTTAACGACATTTTTCTCATAATTTAATGAATTTGTTCTCATAATTTAACAACTTTTTTTCTCGTAATTTAATGATTTTATTCTCAACATTTTATCTCGACTTTTTTGAAATTTAACAACTTTTTTCTCGTAATTTAATGAGTTTATTCTCAACATTTTATCTCAACCTTTTTCTCGAAATTTAACAAGTTTTTTCTCGAAATGTAACAACTTCAATCTCGAGATGGTTTTATTTTTTTATTATTGCTTGGCCCTAATCCTCTTCTGTATTCAAGTGTCACCAATTTTTTTTTTTTTTTTTTAGATGTTACACACCTCATTAATCATGGTAGTTATGATAATATCCTGACCGATCAAATGTATTTATTTACATTATATGTTTGTATTTTATAGGTTTATCTTTCAAATAACCCTAGACACTGCTTAAATACCCCCTAGGGTACATGGTTGGGAATCACTGCTCTATGGTGAAGTCAATATAGTCATTGAAGTCCAAAAGAGAGGAAAAAAAAAAAAAAAAAAACACACACACAGAAAGCAGGATCTGCCTTTTGACATTCTGCAAATAGAGTATGATGGAATTCTTCATCACACGCTACTGATGTTTGATTTATGACCTTACACAGCAAACAGAATATTGAGGACCCTGCCAAAACTGTTATTTTCACATCATTCAAACCTCCGTTTTCATAAAGTATTGAATCAATAACCAACACTGTGGAAAGTTGTGGATTTTCATTCTCTCTCTCCCTCCCTCCCTCTTTTTTTCTTCTTTTTTTGAAAGTTCTGTGTACCCAAGGGCACAGGAAGGTCTGCTGTACCTTCTGCTTTTGGAATAATGCCTCACTTTTGAAATGCAGGCAGAGTGTGTCTGAGGCGTACCTGTCAGTCACAAACCTAAGCACAGAGGTGCAATCTCCACTCTCCTTCTTTACCTCACCCTCCCCATCTCCCTCTCCCCCTTCGCTTATTTATCATCCCGCATGGATAAAACAAGTGAAGTGAAGTCAAGTGAAGCCACATGAGCTGCTCATCAGTAAGACCGATTCCAACATCTCATTTGCAAAGTGTTCACTGATTACCACATCCCTGTAATATCACTCCCACAATTCCCAGGGAAGGGGAAATGCAGATCATAAGCACAGATCTCAGATGAACAGACCACAATAATAAATTCATACATTTGGGAGCAAGACAGTGTTGGAGAAGCTGCTGTACCATTTCAAGCTAATTGTACTTTCCATATTTTTGTATATAAATAGTAGATAAAGTTAACCTATGAAAGCTGGTTGTAGGCCTATTCCATAATCGTAGCAACATCTATTGAATTAATATGTAATTTATATGTGTAGAATGATATTAAAAGAATATTAAATATATTAAAATATTAAAACATCAATTTAGACTAAACTAAAGCAAATGCTGGCAAAAAGTCACAAAATGCAGTGGGAGTTTCAGTAAAGCCTGGAATACACTACACAATTTTTGCCCAGATTTTTGCTTGATTAGAAGTTGACGCTAGTGGTCGAAAGTTTGAGTCAGCCTGCAGATTTTCGCGCATGTGGTTGTTCTGTTTCACAGAATATCGTGTAGTGCATGATGAGCACAGATTACGATTTGTAGCTTCAGACTATAGACTATAGAGTGCAACATTCGGGTTCTGGAAGTAAAAAACTAGTAAAATCTGATACATGACGATAACTTATAAACCTTTAAAGACAGCCTCACAGCTACAAGGTTTTTCATCGATAGTATTTGCTTCTGTTGAAGCCGTTAGCCTGCATTATTTCAACTAGTTTTAAAATAATCATGTTTAACAGCGAAATTTGTGGTGGAAAACTACATTACCGATGATGCAGTACAGTAAATTAAGATAGTCGAAACAAACAGACTGCATCAAAATAGCTCTTTCGCTCCACCCACTCCCATGAAGCACTGCAAACAACGAAATCGAGTCAATCTCTCTTTGTTCTCAAAATACTCACAACCGTTTTTGCTTCAAATCAAAGTTTGTAGTGTTGTGATTCACCTCGTAGCTGGTTAGCTTGGTTCATGGCTTAAATGCTTTAACAAAGACTTTTTTGAAATCCCTTTGGGAGAAATGAGTGGAAAAGAGATGTCCCGAAACGATCTCAACTATCGACGGTGTCGGTATCGCCTTTTCAAGTCCAATCCTTTATTTTACGTCAGCTGTCACGCAGGTGTTGTGCAGTAGGTGGTGGTATGCACCTTCAAGTAAGTTTGCCAAACGCCATTAAAAGAAAAAGAAGAAGCTCAAATGCGCATACTTGATGTGAGAACCACACACAGACACCCCTTTATACATTTGATTGATTATAATAACTTTAATGTCCTTGAAGTGTGTACCTAGCACTAGGAAAATACAAGTATCGGATCGGGACTTAGTATTGCCAGATACTCAATATTCAATGACAAAAAAATTTGATTGGGACATCCCTAGAATAAATACAGTGGGTACGGAAAGTATTCAGACCCCCTTAAATTTTTCACTCTTTGTTATATTGCAGCCATTTGCTAAAATCATTTAAGTTCATTTTTTACCTCATTAATGTACACACAGCACCCCATATTGACAGAAAAACACAGAATTGTTAACATTTTTGCAGATTTATTAAAAAAGAAAAACTGAAATATCACATGGTCCTAAGTATTCAGACCCTTTGCTGTGACACTCATATATTTAACTCAGGTGCTGTCCATTTCTTCTGATCATCCTTGAGATGGTTCTACACCTTCATTTGAGTCCAGCTGTGTTTGATTATACTGATTGGACTTGATTAGGAAAGCCACACACCTGTCTATATAAGACCTTACAGCTCACAGTGCATGTCAGAGCAAATGAGGATCATGAGGTCAAAGGAACTGCCTGAAGAGCTCAGAGACAGAATTGTGGCAAGGCACAGATCTGGCCAAGGTTACAAAAAAATTTCTGCTGCACTTAAGGTTCCTAAGAGCACAGTGGCCTCCATAATCCTTAAATGGAAGACGTTTGGGAGGACCAGAACCCTTTCTTGAGCTGGCCGTCCGGCCAAACTGAGCTATCGGGGGAGAAGAGCCTTAGTGAGAGAGGTAAAAAAGAACCCAAAGATCACTGTGGCTGAACTCCAGAGATGTAGTCGGGAGATGGGAGAAAGTTGTAGAAAGTCAACCATCACTGCAGCCCTCCACCAGTCGGGGCTTTATGGCAGAGTGGCCCGACGGAAGCCTCTCCTCAGTGCAAGACACATGAAAGCCTGCATGGAGTTTGCCAAGATGGTGAGAAATAAGATTCTCTGGTCTGATGAGACCAAGATAGAACTTTTTGGCCTTAATTCTAAGCGGTATGTGTGGAGAAAACCAGGCACTGCTCATCACCTGTCCAATACAGTCCCAACAGTGAAGCATGGTGGTGGCAGCATCATGCTGTGGGGGTGTTTTTCAGCTGCAGGGACAGGACGACTGGTTGCAATCGAGGGAAAGATGAATGCGGCCAAGTACAGGGATATCCTGGACGAAAACCTTCTCCAGAGTGCTCAGGACCTCAGACTGGGCCGAAGGTTTACCTTCCAACAAGACAATGACCCTAAGCACACAGCTAAAATAACGAAGGAGTGGCTTCACAACAACTCCGTGACTGTTCTTGAATGGCCCAGCCAGAGCCCTGATTTAAACCCAATTGAGCATCTCTGGAGAGACCTAAAAATGGCTGTCCACCAAAGTTTACCATCCAACCTGACAGAACTGGAGAGGATCTGCAAGGAGGAATGGCAGAGGATCCCCAAATCCAGGTGTGAAAAACTTTTTGCATCTTTCCCAAAAAGACTCATGGTTGTATTAGATCAAAAGGGTGCTTCTACTAAATACTGAGCAAAGGGTCTGAATACTTAGGACCATGTGATATTTCAGTTTTTCTTTTTTTTTAATAAATCTGTTTTTCTGTCAATATGGGGTGCTGTGTGTACATTCATGAGGAAAAAAAAATGAACTTAAATGATTTTAGCAAATGGCTGTAATATAACAAAGAGTGAAACATTTAAGGGGGTCTGAATACTTTCCGTACCCACTGTACTTCTGAAAAAGTGGGCACTGTTGCACTCCATGATTTTAGAGCACATACACTGTATCCCAATTCACCTACTTATACTATGCCCTAAAAGTACTGTTTTTGAGATGAAAAATTACATACTTTTGAGTGTGTAGCAGAATAGTCAGCAAGCTGGGACATAATACTTAATCATAATTGTGTCTTCAAAGGACAACTGTCACTTAGTAACGTGCATCCTGTCAGAGTTTAAACTGCCCTGTCAGTCATCTTTTCACAGTTAAAATCCTCCACATTTAATTTAATTAAATTTGCTTCCTTATCTGAAAGAAACGTAGGAGCGGGTTGACCTACCAGTCGTGGGCCTTTCATGCAGAGAACTCTTCTTGTGTGTTTGCATAATGATGCATTTAAAAGTTAAAGTTAATGACCAAACATATCTTAATAGAAGTTCACAATGTTGTTGCACATAAAATATAATGTGGATAACATTGAATAAATATCTTTACGCCTACTTAACCGTTGGTCTCTCGCATCTGCCATGTTTGTATTTTTTTACACTCTTTATTTGTGTTTGTAGTTCTAATCGAATCCTCATCCAGAGCGTAATTGGTTGTGGGCAATATTTTGGTTGAGTGTTCACGGATCTGCATTTTGGATTCACTTTGGACATACTAATTCTAATTTTGAATATTATTTAGGATATATAGTATACAAATTGGGACACAGCAATATTGGTTTCATTTGTCATGCATCTGCTAACAATGAAGTGCATCTGCATGAGTTTATTGTGTTTGGAATGAGAGTTCGATTGTCAGTTGTGTAGTGTATAATGCCCAGTTGATGATTCGACTCTCTAAATTAACTAATGTTTTCAACATCATTTGAGAGAGACTGACATTCTACGGCCCTGTTTCCAACTGGTATTAAAATGCGTTTTTTGGTCGATCGGATCACAAGTAGACGAGGGAAACACATACCCATTTACACCTGGTAAAAATCCATCTCTTTTGTCCACTTTTAACCACTTCTATCCTGATTTATTTGAGGGGAGGGTCTATGGGTGGGTAAATGTAGGAATTTTTTCAGATCTTTCGAGCTAATGGACAATTTCGCGCAATTTACATATGAAGGCACCCAGTGACAACGAAAAACAGCTTTCGCTTCTGCTCTGAGAGCCGGAAGACCAGTGAGTGCATGTTAGAAATCAGGAATGGTGAGAGAACATTGTGCTTGGTACATTTTTTTTGCCTTCAAACCAAACTTGGGTCTTCAGCCGACAAAGTTTAAATCCCATCTGGCTAGTGCACTTCCCAAATGGTTTCCGCAATAGCTTAGTAGGTGGAGAGTAAGCAGTCTTTAGTAGCTGTTCGAACACAGTTGACCACAAATGTGTTTTCGACTACCTCTGGAAGTGGTCAAAAGTGGACAAGTTCAAAATGATTTACACCCCATTTACACCTGTATTTATTCAGCATCATCCACTTGTGATCCGGTCGACCAAAACAAATCTTAATACCTGGAAACAGGGCCTAGGAGAGCACTTCTTGTTGGGCCATGTGCATGAAACAAAGTGACTTAAAAACAGCAGGTTAGCTTTGTATTCCATTACATACTACTTGTTAGGGAAAAAAAGCTTGTTACTGCAAATGCTACTTTGAAATCTACTGCCATGCTGAAAATTGTTAGTATCATTATTGCTTTTGGTTAGTTCCTCCCTAACACCGGAGTCAGGGTACATATGATAGATTCCCCTACATCATCTTCAAAAACGTGAAGTCTCCTACTTACAGGCACAGCAGGATGTTCTGAATAGCATAATTGACTACGAGGAGGCGAATGATACAAATCTAATGAGGAAGAAGAAACAAACATATTGTGCAATGTGTGTTTGTGCGTGGGAAGCTGCCATTTCAGTAATGGATGTGTTTATTTGTGGCATAAGCAGGGGAACGTGTTATGCAACTGCGCATAAAATGTGGCGCAGATGTCTGGGCTGAGCGTCATGCTTAAATTAAGAGAGGAATACGATGACAGATATAGGGCTCGGGAAACATGACAGAACCACACACAAACACAGATCTCTGCAAATAGTGTTTATTATTACAATTATTAACAACCACGTCAGTTCTGTCAACAGAAGCAAAACTGTCTGGTGTGCGAACGGAGTTGCTCATCATCGTGGTGGCTTTTGCCTCGATTGTGCGTTTTTAAACAAAAGCAGTGATGTAGAAAACAAGAACAAGAAGGGGAAAGATTTTGAATAATAAGGGCAAATTAGACTCCTGCCTGTGTGCATTTATCTGTAATCAGAGAGAGCTGCAGTGTGGCAGCCGCTCAGGATGTAAGAGTCGCTGCTGATTGCGGAGACTGGGGTCGTTTAAATGAGAGCTATTGTTTCTCTTGCGCAGATATGCTTTTCTTTCTCTAGATCTACCTTAATATGCATTATCCTTTAGCACCATGTGTTGTTGGTAATATATTAAATGTAACACAGATTGTGTATTTATTTCAAGTCTATTGCATGTTGCATTTCTATTTAAAGGGGTGGCTCAATGTGATTTCACTCTTTTAACTTTAGTTAGTGTGTAATGTTGCTGCTTGAGCATAAACAGTATCTGCAAAGTTACAGCGCTGAAAGTTCAATGCAAATGGAGATATTGTCTTTTGAAGTTATGGCAGTTTATTGCCTACAAAAATGACCGGTTTGGACTACAACAAGCTTCTTCCCGGGTTGGTGACATCATAAACCCTGCAAAACACGCCCCCGGGAATATGCGACAAAGTGGGCGAGGCCATGTCATGCAGCATAATGAAAGCGGAAGAGTTGTGTACACCGGACGCAAGCGGCACGGCACGTCAAAAATAATAGAACCCATTGTAATCTTTGATATATTCTACACTGGATGCGCCGCTGAAGACAGCTTCCAGAATCTACACGAGTTTAATGCTAGATTTGCACAAAGCTAGTCTTTTACTAAAAGATGGAGCAGTTCCCACTTTAAAAGCAGAAGCTGTTGTTTATCGCCCCAAACTGTAAGTACATTTTATTGTTTGTACATGTCTTTTAAACGAATAGTTCTGTTGCTATTTTTTGGTTGCATCAAGGACATATACAAAGAGCAACTCGTTTTTGCTTCGCTAGCCATTTAGCTGTATTATAGTGCATACTTCAACAAACACCAACAAACTTCTATGTTCATAGACAAACAGTTGTTCATGCCGTAAATTAAACGCTACCTTTACAAAAATGTGACTACTCAGTCATGTATTTGGCTACAGTAAAACAACAAACATCAGTGACAGCATCTAAACACTTTGACACAAATACTAAATGAAATACCATTCTTAAACGTCCTTTAAAAGCCGCGATTGCTGTTCATCTGGGTCTGATTTGGGCTCAATTTGATACAGCAATATAATGAAATTGAGCATACAATATAACCGAAGCCCATGTAACCATTAACAAATGGTAGGGGGCGTGGCGTTTCCGGATGCTTCAGCGAATCACGATGGCTCTGGATTACACTGGGCCCGCTAACCAATCTGAGCACATTGCGTATTTCAGAGGGAGTGGCTTCATAGAAGCAGGAAGTCAAACGAGCCATTCATTGTATGTGGAAACAGAGGTATAGAATAAAGGTAAAATATATGAAAAATACAGCGTTTTCAAAAAAACGAAGCATTAAGACATGTTAAACTGCGCCCCAAAAACACAATCAAGCCTAGAAAAAACCCATTGAACCACCCCTTTAAAGGGGTGGTTGATTATGATTTCACTTTTTTAAACTTTAGTTAGTGTGTAATGTTGCTGTTTGAGCATAAACAACACCTGCAAAGTTACGACGCTCAAAGTTCAATGCAAAGAGAGATATTTTCTTTTAAAGAATTCACTGTTTAAGGACTACAACAAATGGCTGGTAGGGACTACAACGAGCATGTTCACGGGTTAGTGACATCACTAACCCTAAAATTTACATAAACCCTGCACCCGAGAACATGCAACAAATGGGGCGAGGCCGTGTTGGGTGCTTTAGAGAAGAGTTGTTGTAGTAGAGTGCTGTTGCCATGCCATCATTTTACGCCAGACTGCTTCACGAACGAGGGTCAATTCGTTGCTGGATTTGCACAAAAGATTAACATGACGGCACATGCTAGTCGATGAGTTGAATCAACTTCACAGCAACTACATAAATTTATCCACTAATCATTCAGAAATGTCCAGTTGCATTTTAAAAGTTGTAACTTCTTCCTGAGTCTCTTCATCAGTGTCCGACTCCGGTTTGAACAATGTAAGGCTGAACACCGTTACTGACAATCCTCATTTTGGCTGCGTGAGATTCTCCAGCTTTGTTGTTGTTGAGCAACCGAAGCGTGAGCTGTTAAAACTCCGCCCTCTTCTGGAAAGTGGGCCAGGAGCAGCAGCTCATTTGCATTTAAGAGGGCACACACACAAACGACGTGTTTTTGTTCACGCCCAAATTTTACAAGCTATAATAAATGATCTGTGGAGTATTTTGAGCTGAAACTTCACAGACACATTTTTTGGGGCACCAGAGACTAGTAGAAAGAAGATATTTTGGAAAAATGTCCACGACTGAATAAATGTAACATCAATTTCACCAAATTCCCTCTTGTCAGTCATCTATAATTTAGTTCTTAAAACATAGGCTACAAAGCAGGTAGTAAAGATTTAGTCACGTCCAGGTCATTATACAGTGTCGTTCAAAAATATGGGGTTAAATGGGGTTATACTTTTATTCTGCAAGAACACATTTAAATAATAATCAAGAATGGCAGTAAAGATTTATAATGTTACATTTTCCATTTCATAAAAATGCTGTTCTCTTGAACTTTCCATTCATCGAGGAATCCTTAAAAAAGTCACAGCTTCCATAAAAATATTAAGCATGCAATAGTTTTCAACATTAAAATATTTCTTGAGCAGCAGATCAGCATATTAGAATGATTTCTGAAGGATCATGTGACACTGAAGACTGGAGTAATGATGCTGAAAATTCAGCTTTGCTAATAATATGTTTAAATAATTTTAATTTCTAATAATACTGTTTTTACTCTGTTTTGATCAAATAAACGTAGCCTTTGCGTGCAGAAGAGACTTTAAAATATTTAAAAACCACAAAGTTGTGAGCAATAGTGTAAATCCAAAGACAAAATTTATATAGGCCTAAGAAATATAATTTCCCACAGATGAACAGTATAGGAGTTTATGTACACATTGGCTACAGTGAAGTGTCATGCTTATTTACTTAAAATGTTAATAATGCGTATGTCAAGATTAAATCACATGGAAATGGAATCGCATCTATTTAATTTTCCAAGTGATTAAAAGCGACTGATAAAAATAGAGCATGACAGAAAATGTACAACCCAGTCCATCAAAGTGACATTAATGATTATTTTCAGTATAATATCTGGTCTAGAAAAAAATCAAAACAAGTTTTTTTTTTTTTTTATTTCAGTGCAATTCCTAAAGGGGATTACAATACCGGACGTTGTGTTTCTGCCGCCCAAAGCTGCTGAGATTATGTTCGATTAGTCTCTGATTCCCCTTTGAATGTGAATCTATAAAAGGCAACATGTTCTTGTCTCAACTTCACATTTAATTAATATCATAAAAATTGATTTGCTTTAGAGAGTCAATAAGGCATGAATAGAACATCTGGGAATGGCTTGCCGAATGACTGTTACGATCTCAATGATTGTGGAAGCATATTAAAAAACGCTAATGAAACAAATCAAAGTATTACATTCATTATGATTTATTGTGAGTCTATCAGTTAAAGGCATTGAGCATGGAAAAATCTCAATGAAAACTTTAAGATTTCATGCTTCTCCAGCACTTACAATAATAACCTTGTGTATTTTTAAATTGGTTCTTTAAATAGTCGGTTAGTACACCCACAACCACAATTTTCTCTTTCTTTCTAACTATGTAAATTATGCTTGACATTGTATATCGTACTATATACTATAAGGTCACATAGGAGGCCCTGTGAGATGCTCAATAACATATATGGTCACATAGGAGGCCCTGTGAGATGCTCAATAACATATATTCAGATGACAATTTCCAACATGAAGGCACTTCTCATCCAGTCTACACTAGAAGCAGGCACTGTGACAAAGCAAATCTATATATGCCCTATATTGTTCAACGAATGTGTCCTATGTAACTTATGTAGCCTATGTCTTTGCATGCCAGAGACTTGTCATGTTTGTGCAAGAATAATAGAGACGGTTAATAATATGAAAGAGTCAAAGAGCTGAAAGTCCTGCTCTTTAAGAAGTAGGCGGTTTATGACCTCACATTAATTAGTCACATTTCAGGAAAATTCAAAAAGGCTTGAATATTGAAAATGGTGAAAAAAAGATAAAGACCACAGTCACTAGCGTGCCTCTTGAGGCCAGGGGAGTGAGTTTCACATGCACAGCTCTTACTGACCTACATTCGTTAGTTACACTCACACCTCTAAACCACAATCCCATCCGGGTCACGGCACCAAATATTAAAGGTTCTACTCGACTCACTCCGAGCGGGATTCAAACCCGGGTCTCTGGTGTGGGAGGCGCGCATGCTAACAAGGATGTTAAAGACCGCAGCCGCTTCACACGCACAGTTCTTACTGGCCTATATCCGTTACATTCACAACGTCAAAGTAAATTGATATACGTCCCGATTACGTTCCGCACACAGAGAAGTTCCACACTTGCAGTGGTTAAAACACTGCAAGTGTTTGTTTGTTACATATGCATACTGAAACATTTTTTTTTTCGGTATGAATACTGCACCATTACACCACTAGTACATAGTAGGGTTGTAACGGTATGAGATTTCCACGGTATGATAACCGTCTGAGTAAATATCACGGTTTAAACAATCAATTTTTATTTATATCATCAATTAAAACGACCAATAAATTAATTAAAATGTTTGTTTTCTCTATTCAGATTTCAATAATCAAAAACAATCAGATACATTTAATAAATTATTATGGATTAGAAACTTTTATTAATAATTAAAATTCAGAAATTCTGCTTTGACTTAATTCTTCTGGCTTTTATTTTTTTAATACAAATATTATCAAAAATGATGGAAGCTTTTTTTTATATTTTGAGAAGTACATTCTATTTAACAATCATAATAAATTTGTCAATTTCTTCGAGTTAAAAACCGGTCTTTTATTTTGACGGGATGTAGTGAGGAGCTTTGAGTTTCAGTGTATTTGACAATGGTTTTTCTCAAATAAAATGATGAAATGCTCATTAAGCGCTATCTCAGAGCAACCGTGGATATGTTTGTGTTCATGTCCTCCGATAACGAGACGGCAAACACTTAAAAACAATAAGAGCGCCGCGCATACTTAAGTATGTAGTACACGAAACGGCACAGCTCATTCACACAGGCAGACACGTTAAACAGACAGATACATTTATACAGCAGTCTGTTTGCGTTTAATATTCAAAGACCCCGCCTAGACCATGTCGCGATTTGATTTATTGTACAGCTCTGATTTCGTTTTATTCATCAGTCCAACAAATCGCGCGTTTTTACCTGACATCGCTGCGTTATACTGTACATTCCATTTTCATGACTGGATTCCGGGATTCCCTCTCCATCACGCATATCATACGACCTAAGTTACACGGATCTTCATCTTCATCTACACGGATGGTGTTCTCGAATATAGGTCAACATGTTTGATGTGTTTCCTCCTTTTGCAGGTAGGCCTACTTTGCGTCCGCATTGTTTTTGGATATCTACACTCGAGGACAGCCCCGCGTTGTTTTTCTATAGGCTATCTAAAGTATTCCCATACTGCAAATTGTAACTTGTTTTTCAACGGGGCACAGAGAATAGAGATAGCAACTTCTGTCTCTGACATTGTCTGCTGTATGTGTGGATGTGGAGCAAGTTTAGTGAAGTGGAAAGTTGTTGTCTATGCGCAAGTGAAATTCTGCGTCTTGATTTTTTTTATTATTATTATTTTTTTTACCATACAGTAAGTAAGCAAATGTACACGATATGATAATCGTACGTGTTCATACCGTGATATATCGGTATATCGTTACAACCCTAGTACATAGACAGAACAATTTTATATTTGAGCCTAAATTCTTGATGTTAAATCTGTGAAGACAGAAACATAGTGCTTTGACAGACAAATAGGTTGTCAGTGAGGTGCTGGCTGTTGCTTTAACCTCACAGCTGTCATTATCAGAAATTCAACATCACCATATAACACAAAACAGCCTCCTGTGGAGTTCATCTTGAGGAATCTGACACCACGCTGCAATCTCACACAATATTTCCCCTCACTCCAAAAATAT
Source organism: Megalobrama amblycephala (assembly GCF_018812025.1). Lineage (NCBI taxonomy): Eukaryota > Metazoa > Chordata > Actinopteri > Cypriniformes > Xenocyprididae > Megalobrama > Megalobrama amblycephala. The sequence continues at coordinate 10,659,169 of NC_063052.1, forward strand.
GAAACCAAAAAATGCTGTAAATCCCCTCTCTCTGTGACACTGATTCATGTAAGGTAAGATTGTTAAATGTTTTTGAAAGAAATGCTCACCAAGGCTAGAATTATTGCATCAAATGAACAGTCAAAACAGGTATGTTGTGAAATATTATTACAAAATAAAGAACTGTTTTCTTATTTAATATATTTTAAAATCTACTTTATTCCTGTGATGGCAAAGCTGAAATTTTAACATCATTACTCCAGTTTTCAATGTCACATGATCCTTTAGAAATCATTATAATGTGATGATTTGCTGCTCAAGAATCATTTCTTAGTACTATCATCAGTACAGAAAACAGTTAATAGTTTTGTGGAAACCATACTTTTTCAGGATTCTTTGATGAATTCAAAGTTCAAAAGAACCACATTTATTGAAAATAATTCCAAGTCATAAGTTACATTTTTGATCAATTTAATGCATCATTGCTAAACAAAAGTAATAATTCCTATTAAAAACAAAACAAAACAAAACCTCTTACTGACCCCAATTTTTGAGCAGTGGTGTAAATAGATTTTCAAGTGTTTATTTCAGTTTTATTTGTTTTTTAATCCCAGCTTTTATTAAAAAAGAAAGTTTTTTGGACCCCAATGTATATTTACAAGGATTACTCACACAGCCATATATCTCAAAGCAGTTGAGTTCTCATGTCCAGTTAAATGAAACTGTTTCATTTTTGTGTCATAAACATCATCTCAATGTGTTTGAGTTTTTCAGAATTGATGATAATTGTTAATTGGGTATAGGGTCTTTTCACCATTTAGTATATTGATGTGAGACACCATCAATCTATGGCTTAATTAAGCAGTTAATTCATAGAAGTCCTATTGATTTTGTATCTCATATTCTACAAGGCTAAATGTGAGCAAATGCAACTCCAAATGTCTTTACACATTCCTGCCAGGAGAACAGACTGAGATTTCCTATACATTTCCAGGGAAATTAAAATCATAAATGCGAAGCTAACTCAAGCAAGCAAGTTCTGTAGAGGTGTTTTCTGTGTTTGTGATCGATGTTCACTTTGACAATTAAGAGTTGGTTCAAGTTTTTGATTGCCTTTATTATAGCTGGCAACTTCATAACATTGCTAAAGCCACTAATTTACATTTACATGAGAACAATTTACTAAAAATGGAAAAGTTTTTCCTTTGCGTTTTTCGTGTACAGATGACAACGTTGTCAAAAACGACTGAAAACGACTAAAAACGCTATATTATTCATGCCAGGCCAGTAGTTGGCGATGTCACTTTGTAAAGAACACTATGCACCTGTAGACTGAACACGTTATATAGATGCACATGATGAATTTAATACACCTGTTTCATTGACAGTTCCACACATCTCTTCACAAACACATTTGCAATTCCACAGTTTTTCACAGAACAACATTCAAAGAATCTGTTCACATGCAACTGGCAACTTTTACTTTGTACGACATTGATTCCATGAATAATACAAGTTGAGGATGTTTCTGATGTTTCATCATTTTATAAACTCCAAAAACAATCGATAAAAGTTCCTGTTGGTCCCTCAGCAAAGGATACATGTGTTGGAAGTCTCTCATCTTAGTTGTTTACAGCAGTCCAACAACTCCAGGTGCCCAAATACATGCCCATATTTCAAGCTGTCAAGAAAAGCAAGAAGCATAAATGTGGTGGGGCTGTGTATACGGCTTTAGCACATCAAAACCACAGCTCTCTACATTATTTGCATTTTGATCAATTACTATGGGATGGTGTCACATTAATATTTTTACAATTCCTTGCATATTAGCAATTATAATTTGGGATAATTAACATATAACCATTTTTTAGATGTAATTAATAATCATGGGCCAGTTGTTCAAAAAGTTTAATCTGGATCAGAATGATCTGGATTTGGAAATCCCATGTTTTGCTATGCAGGGTCAGGTAATCCATCTTACTTTTGTGCTGGTTTTTCATAGAAAAATTGGATTGGATCACCCTGATCCAGATACACACTTTTCCAGATTACCAAATCTGGATTACCAGTGCTCTACGGAGCCCCTAAAGGGACATGTTGATGGAAAGAATATGGGTTTTGAATTAAATATAATATTTTTGTTGGATATTTACAGCTGTTTGGGCATTGTTTTATGGCACCAAAATCTTTTTTACTTTACAGTAGGTTACCGAAAGGCTAAATATGTAGGCTAATGTCTACTTCTAATTTATTTAACAGTTAAACTAATCAAGAGCAAAATAAAAAAATGTGTATGTATATTACATGATATAAATGTTGTATTTTTTGACCAGTTTTAAAGTTTTACTACATTTTCCTCCTGGAATCCACCTTGAAATCCTACCCCCTGTTGGGATCAGGATAATCCTGTTTTTTTTTTTTTTTGGATCAAAGTTATCCAAATCCTACTGACAAGTTTTGAACAACACAAACTGAAGGTTTGATCCAGATTAAAACTAGGATTGGATTCTGTGATCTAATCTGATTTCAGAATCCCTTTTTCCTTTTGAACAACCCATTTTCAAGATTTGATCCAATCCAATGGCCGAAATCTAATCAGATTACTTTTGAACACTGGCCCAATGAGATCAATTAAATCTTTACTGGAAAAACAGCCTTTACTATCTGAACTTATTTAACCAACCTGACAACCACAAAAACACTGGAGGTAACACTTTACAATAAGGTTTAATTGGTTAACAACTGTGAACTAAAATGAATAAACAATGAACAATAGTATTTTTATAAATAAATAAAAAAAATACTTATTTTGTTATTTATTTAACTGATTAACTATACTGAACATCATCAGGACAAAATTAAATGAGTGTCCATCAGTGGAGAAAGATGCTCTTTTGCAGCCAGATGGTGTAACAAAAGGCTAAGTGGGTTATGTTAACCTGCCTCTGTATATTTGTCAAAGTAAAATAGGCACCTGAGCATCTATTTGATGTTCCATTTGATTTAGTGACATCAGGAGTCATATTTCAGTTATCTCTTGTGCTCTACACTGCTTTGTGCACTATGCTTGGCATGTGGTGATGGCCAACACATGGTCACCTCTATGGCTCCAGTGATCTGAGTCCAGAATCACACAGATGACATGTGCAGCAGAGTTTGAGTGCTGTATTACCTCCTGACATGTCAGTCTCAATCACACCTCTCTGCTCATTCATCTCTAAGCTCAACACTTCAACTGCTGTCATTCAGCACACTTTCCTTCACACATATGACTGACTCTCTAAGACACTGTGAAAAGGTATTGGGCATAAAGCTATGATTTGGGTGTCTAAAAACATGCTAGGGTTTCATTCTGTAACTGTTAAGGCCGGTTCACACAGAATGTGTTTTTGGTGGTAGAAAAAAATTCCAAGAACATAATCTATTTTAAAGCACACTTTTCACACATTCACTATTTTGTCTACTACTGTACCTATGTCCAACATTTCCCTTTAGTTATTGTTACTACATCCGACAAGCCATGCCACTCTCACGCCACAGGTTCTCACCTAGTGAAAAATACATTGCAGAGTGTAGAACTGAAAATATCTAAAGATATTTTAAAATGAACAAAGACATTTGCTTTACTGTTTCAACCCCCTCTCTCTTGCTAGAAGGGCCATTTGGCAGACACAAAGGTGTTGATAGTGATCAAGCCCTGTGTGTACATCGGGGGTCTACAAATGGTCACACCTTTAGTACAGTGGGGGAGTTTTAATCTTCTGATTGGTCAGTTTGAATGTCTCACATTTGGGTTTCAGTCACATGGTCAAGGAAGGGATAAAAGAAGATTGTAACTGTTGCTCTGGCTCTTTTATTCTCTGCTCTTTTTCTGGGCTTCTTTTTGATTCTTCTTGGGCACTCTCTGGCCCTCTCTCTTTCTCTTTCACTCTCTCTATCTCTCTGGTAAGTTTTTACATACATGCTGGGTACGATTAATGGTATATGATTTTATCATCTCATACATCTATTTTGTAATTATTTTAAGTGTAACCATAATCAGATATTGTCATTAAACCCTTTCAATTACAAGTGATGTGCTAACTAGTTTTGATTCAGTATTAACATTAATTGCAATACAATATTGTCACACCATAGCAATGCTCTCCCACATATTTTGCTATTATAACTGCACTTATTTCCGTCGTTGGTATAAGTTGCAGTGGGTGGTAATAGACAAGAAATGTACAGTTCCCTTTCAGTCGGTCACGTTCGACGTACGTCAGTAGTGACCGACGAATTGGGATATCGCTTAGAGAGCCCTATCAGCTTCGTGTGAACTAAAACAAGCCAATGGAATTGGCGTGCAATATTTGCATAATGCGCACCGCCCCCGACAGGTGTATATAAATAGGAAGCGGATGCAATCGCACTCTGTCTTTCGCTTCGGAGCCATACACTGGTGTCCTGCTTCAGACTTTGTTTAAACTGAAACTAAAACTGCCTCAGAAGAGGATTAACAGCGCGCTGTTCGTGTTGGTAGTGAAGGCACTCCAGCGAGGTCGCGAGCTTCCGAGGAGCCGAGCTATAAGCTCTCAACTGCTGTTGTAACAGCAACACTCTAAAAGTGTGTGTGCGTGTTGCGATTTGGGCCGGTTCCTCGGTGTGTTCAGGGAGTGGTGTACCTGAGCACATCGCGTCACTCCCTGTGTGCTTCAGCACAAGTGAGCTGATCTTTCCCCTTCTAAAAGAGCTTTACAGACGAACCCTGACAGTATGTCATTTCGTCTGTGCGTTACTGGGTGCGGTCATTCCCTGGTCCCTGCTGATGGGCACAATCGCTGCATCTCGTGTTTGGGCGTTCAGCACGCTGAAGCAGCTTTTGTGGATGGTTCATGTTCCCATTGCGGGAATATGACTATCGCGGTGCTGAGGTCTAGACTCTCCTTCCTGAGGTCTCAGGAAGCGGGGGTCCCCTCTCCTATGCCCCGTTCGACCGTTTTTTTCCGGCCCGGGCCGGAATGACGGTTCGGCGGTGTATGGGAAGGGTGACCTGAGGATTACGGTCAGGGCTTCCCCGCCGAGCGGAAACGCTCCGCGGGCCCCTGCCGCCTCATCAGCACCGCAACCCGTCGTGCCGCCGTTGGTTTCCGCTGGGCCCTCTACGGACTGTCCAGCCGTTACCTTTGGTGCGCCTGCGGCGGACCGGATGTCGATCTCTGCATCGGAAGGTGAGCCAGGGTCCTCGGGGGAGGAAGATCCGGACGCGCTGCCGCCCTCCGGGACGGTAGCGGTGGCCGAGTCGGATCCCGAGTTGACGGCTGTGCTTTCCCGGGCCGCCTTGTGTGTCGGGCTCGAGTGGAACCCTCCACCCTGTCCCGGCCCATCTCGGCTGGATGATTGGTACTTGGGGGGGGGGGTCGCGCTGGTCATGTCCAGCGTCCCGCCCCAATGCCATTCTTCCCGGAAGTGCACGATGAGGTGACCAGGTCTTGGCAAACACCGTATAGTGCTCGTGCAAGGCCCGGTCCCTCGTCCGCCTTCACCTCCCTGGACGGCGGGGAAGCCAGGGGGTATGCGAGGATCCCGCCAGTCGAGCGGTCCGTTGCGATGCAGCTGTGTCCAACGGCCACTGGCTGGCGTGGTGAGCCGCGTCTCCCGTCCCGGGCCTGTAAGTTCTCAGCCGGTCTGACTGAGAAGGCTTACAGCGCCTGTGGGCAGGCTGCCTCAGCCCTGCACGCGATGGCCCTTTTGCAGGTTTACCAGGTAAAAGCGCTGTCGGAGATGCCCCAGGAAGGGCCTGACCAACAACTGCTTGGGGAGCTGCGCGCTGCCACCGACCTTGCCCTCCGGGCGACGAAGGTGACAGCACGCGCTGTTGGTCATGCGATGTCTACCCTGGTTGTCCAGCAACGCCATCTCTGGCTGACCTTGGCGGACATGCGGGAAACCGACAAGCAGCGGTTCCTGAATTCCCCCGTGTCCCCGGTCGGCCTCTTCGGCGACGCGGTGGAGAGCTTCGCCCAACAGTTCTCCGCCGCACAGAAGCAGGCTGAGGCTATCAAACACGTCATGCCATGGCGGTCCGCTGCTGCCTCCACCCACCCGCCCGTGGCTCAGCCTCAGCCCTCCCGTCGCCGAGGGCGCCTGCCTGCGTCGTCCTCCGCCCCTGCTGGTTCGGCAAAGCAGCAGCCTACACCAGCCAAGCAGCAGGGTGCCGGTCGCGGACGTGGTGCCCAGCCCGTCTCAGCCAAGCCAGGTGGCAAACGCAAAAGGAAGTCACGGCCCTGAGACGGGCAACCTGGAGGGGAAGGATCTTGCTCTTCGGGAGAGTTTTCCACCTTCTGTCCCACCCCCGGAGGAGGGCCGGGGGGAATTTGTGATGTCTGTCCATCTACCCACTTTATCACAAAAAGAGCAGTTTCCTCAAACTCCAGGTCACAACAGGGTGCGCCTGCCAGTGTGCCAGGCCCCGCCTCGCCACTCGCAGCCCCCTCCCATTTCGCCAGCAGGTGGCAGTGTGATGGTGCAGCCCGCGCCCCATGCGCCGTCTCCCATACGCACTGCTGCCTCCCAGAGTTCGACCACACTCCGGGCCGCTCCCATGCCGTCCGAGTTGGGTCCCACTCTACCTTGCTGCCCCACCCCCGGTGCGTCTGTGGTGCCTTTGGTCCCGCTGGCTCGGAGTCTGGAGGCGTGGATCACGCTTCCCAGCCCGTCCCGCTGGCTCATTCGCACTATCAGACTCGGCTATGCGATTCAGTTCGCCCGGCGTCCCCCGGTCTTCAGGGGTGTCCACTTCACTCAGGTGTCGTTGGACAGTGCACCTGTTCTCCGGGCGGAGATTGCTGTCCTCCTGGCGAAGGATGCAATCGAGCCGGTCCCTCCAGCCGATATGAAGTCGGGGTTTTACAGCCCCTACTTCATTGTACCGAAAAAGGGCAGTGGGCTACGGCCAATCCTGGATCTGCGCGTCCTGAACCGGTATCTCCACAAGATGCCGTTCAAGATGCTCACGCAGAAGCGCATTTTCGAATGCGTCCGTCCCCGGGATTGGTTTGCAGCAATCGACCTGAAGGACGCGTACTTTCATGTCTCGATTCTGCCTCGACACAGACCCTTCCTGCGCTTTGCGTTCGAGGGTCGGGCATATCAGTACAAAGTCCTACCCTTCGGGCTGGCCCTGTCCCCCCGCGTCTTTACGAAGGTTGCGGAGGCGGCCATTGTTCCCCTCAAGGAACAGGGCGTTCGTATCCTCAACTATCTCGACGACTGGCTGATCCTGGCCAGCTCGCGAGAGCAGTTGTGCGAACACAGGGACATGGTTTTAGCTCACCTCAGCCGGTTGGGTCTTGGGGTCAACTGGGACGAGAGCAAACTCGCCCCCGGGCAGAGGATCTCTTATCTCGGTCTCGAGCTAGACTCGGTCGCACGGACTGCGCGTTTCACCGAGGCGCGCGTCCAGTCGGTGTTGAACTGCCTGAGCTCGCTCAAGCGCAGGACAGCGGCTCCACTGAAAGATTTTCAGAGGCTCCTGGGGCATATGGCATCTGTAGCCGCGGTCACGCCGCTCGGATTGCTCCATATGAGACCGCTTCAACACTGGCTCCGCGGCCGGGTCCCGAGATGGGCGTGGCAGCGCGGCACGCTCCGTGTCCCCGTGACACCGAGCTGCCGCCGCACCCTTGTCCGGTGGTCGGACCCTTCGTTCCTGCGGGCCGGAGTACCCCTGGAACAAGTGTCCAGGCATGCTGTGGTCTCCACAGATGCCTCTGCCACGGGATGGGGGGCCACGTACAACGGGCATGCAGTGTCGGGTCTTTGGACGGGGCCTCAGCTGCATTGGCATATCAATTGCCTTGAGTTGCTAGCAGTACGTCTTGCTCTGGCCCGCTTCAAGGAGCTGTTGTCAGACAAGCATGTACTGGTCCGTTCGGACAGCACTGCGGCCGTTGCGTACATCAACCATCAAGGTGGTCTACGCTCCCGTCGCATGTCGCAACTCGCCCGCCATCTCTTGTTGTGGAGTCAGAAGCATCTGAGGTCCCTTCGGGCCACTCATGTCCCAGGTGTGCTCAACCGTGCGGCCGACGAGCTGTCACGGCAGCCTCCACTTGCGGGCGAGTGGCGGCTCCACCCCCAGGCGGTCCAGCTGATTTGGCAGCGTTTCGGCGAGGCCCAGGTAGACCTGTTTGCCTCCCCGGAAAGCCCACTGCAGTGGTTTTATTCCCTGACCGGCGGCACGCTCGGCACGGATGCCCTGCACACAGCTGGCCCCCGGGTCTGCGCAAATATGCGTTTCCCCCAGTGAGCCTTCTCGCGTCCTTCAAGGCAGGGAGGCGGGGAGCAGGTTCTGTTAGTGGCTCCGTATTGGCCCACTCGGACCTGTTTGACCCTCCCCGGAAGCCCCTCCCTGGCCGATTCCTCTGAGGAAGGACCCCTGACTCAGAGCGGGGCACCCTGTGGCACCCGCGTCCCGATCTTGGAACCTCCACGTGTGGTCCCTGACGGGATGCGGAGGTTCTGAGTGATCTCCCGCAGCGGTCGTAGACACCTACTTCCGCTAGAGTCTCTACGCACTGAAGTGGAACCTGTTCGTCGAATGGCGCGCCTCTCGCCGAGAGGACCCCCGATCATGCTCGGTCAGATCTGTGCTTTCCTTCCTGCAAGAAGGGTTGGAGCGAAGGCTGTCTCCCTCCACCCTGAAGGTGTATGTTGCCGCTATCGCTGCACATCACCACGCAGTTGAGGGTAAGTCCCTGGGGAAACACGATCTGATCGTCAGGTTCCTGAGGGGGGCGAGGAGACTGAATCCTCCTCGCCCTTCCTCCGTACCCTCTTGGGATCTGACCCTGGTTCTCTCAGCTCTCCGGGGTCATCCCTTTGAGCCCTTGCGATCAGTCGACCTGAAAGTAATATCTCTAAAAACTGTCCTTCTGGTCGCATTGGCTTCCCTGAAGAGGGTAGGGGACCTGCATGCGTTTTCGGTCGACGAAGCGTGCCTAGAATTCGGGCCCGGTGATTCTCACATCATCCCGAGACCCCGGCCTGGATACGTGCCCAAGGTTCCTACCACTCCCTTCAGAGATCAGGTAGTGAACCTGCAAGCGCTGCCCTCGGAGGAGGCAGACCCAGCCCTAGCTTTGCTCTGTCCCGTCCGCGCTCTGCGTGTGTACGTGGACAGAACGCAAAGCTTCAGGACCTCAGACCAGCTCTTTGTCTGTTACGGAGGCCAGCAGAAGGGAAAGGCTGTCTCCAAGCAGAGGATGGCCCACTGGATAGTGGATGCCATCGCCTTGGCGTATGAATCCCAGGGCGTGCCTTGCCCGCTCAGGTTGAGAGCCCACTCCACCAGAGGGGTGGCCTCTTCCTGGGCGCTGGCTCATGGCGCCTCGCTGACAGATATCTGTAGAGCTGCGGGCTGGGCGACACCGGTATCTTCACGTGTACTCGCAGCCACTAGTCGGTAGACGTGTTGTACCCGCTCTAAGTGTCGGCTTGCAATGCCATTCCCGCCCCCTGGGCCGGATACGTGCATACTTTGCTCCAGTCGTGTTCCCCGCTTGGCGAACCCTGTCGAGTTCCTCCGCCTCCCCCTTCGGCTCGGACATTGCGGAGTGTCTGATGCCAGGCCTACATCCGTCGCTGACGCTGTCTGTTGGCTGGGGCCCATATGTCGTGACTCCTCTACGTGAGCGGTCCCATATGTGTAATTGTCCACGGGTCTAAACTCCCTACGGCGAGCCCGTGTCTTTCCCTTAGCAGAGCCAGCTCTGCTGTCACCTGTCAGATGAGTCTCCCCCTACCCAGGTGGAGCCATCCCAGGGACCCCATATGCGTACTGCCCCCCGGGCCAGTCCATATGTGTATTCTCCACGTAAACTCCTCCCCCATTGGGTAGGTAGTGGCCTCCGCAGCGTCCCTTACGGGTTCGCTTCCCCAGTGTAGTCTAGTTTACTTAGTGGGTATTCGGTAAGACAGCAGTAAACTCTCTCGGCGTAAGCTCGCCCCTTCAACGTTCCAGCTGGTGCTATGGGTAGCCGAGCTTGCGCTGGGCACTGGAAGGGGTTTCGTAACTGTGGCGCTTTAGTTGGGATCCCAATTCGTCGTTCACTACTGACGTATGTCGAACGTGACCGACTGAAAGGGAACGTCTCGGTTACGTATGTAACCCTCGTTCCCTGAAGGAGGGAACGGAGACGTACGTCCCGTCGCCACAGTTCCTGTACCCTCGCTGTAGTGCGGACACCAGTTGTCTCCTCAGCGAAAAACAGAGTGCGATTGCATCCGCTTCCTATTTATATACACCTGTCGGGGGCGGTGCGCATTATGCAAATATCGCACGCCAATTCCATTGGCTTGTTTTAGTTCACACGAAGCTGATAGGGCTCTCTAAGCGATATCCCAATTCGTCGGTCACTACTGACGTACGTCTCCGTTCCCTCCTTCAGGGAACGAGGGTTACATACGTAACCGAGACGTTTTCTACCATCTTGCTGATAAAGTTTCTTTAGTCGCTTGGCAACCTTATAGCCTGAACCCCTGTAGGTGTTCCACCCTTACAAGAGCAAAGAGGACACTGACAACATGTCGACAGTCAAGACAGAGGAGGTTACTTTTGATATGAAACAAATTTCAAATTTTGTCATTTTAAAGAATTTAAATAATACCGTTGTGTGGCTCTTTAATGTGTCGTGACAGAACGCTGTAGCGCCTCAGTTCAAGCGGCTCATGAACCGAACATCTCTTTATACTAGTTAATTTATAGCATCAAATAAACATGAATGAACATCAAAAGGAATGTTGTTTCAACCGCGGAAAGACGTCACACCATTTTTCAAGTTCAAGTCCACTACTAACTCTCTTGGGTCCTTGTGCTGCCTTCACGTACTCTCTGGATTTTCATAAATACGAGTTTCCAAGGTAAAAATTTCACATGAACACCCTCCCATCACGACTTCAGAAGTGGGAATTATCAAATTTCCGATAGCACGTGAAGGCAGCATTACTGCTTTATTGGACAAAACGGCATATTCGGCGTTATGATTGGTTAGATCGCCTGTCAATCACACTTCTGGCGAAGGGTCAATTGGTATCAAGAAATATCTTAAACATTTCCACCCTGTGTCAATTCAATGATATTTCAAATTCTTTAATGTGTTTAAGAGCATTCTGTAATGGAAATTATGATGGAGGAAATTACATTTTAAACTATATTTTCTTCTTTCGAAGGCAAAATTTTACTGCTAAAATTGTATGTAGACTAAATACACACCATTTAATAATATATTTACACTTTTTGGATAATTTTACTAAATTAATTCTGAACTCAAATTGACCATTAAAATATTCTCCATTCAGATATTTACCTTGATTTCTCTGTTTTCTTCAAACATAATATATTCAATCTCCAGCATGCTCTACTGTAATCTTGACATGTTTGACAGAAAATATTAAATTAAAAAGTTTTTAATGTATATACGCTACCATTCAAAAGTATTCTTTTAGCATCAAATCAGCATATTAGATTGATTTCTGAAGGATCATGTGATATATTAAAATATATCAGAAATGGATTTTTTTTAAATGAACTGTAGTCATATTTCACAATATTACTGTTTTTATTAGTTAAACAATTCTGATTTTCAACCATTAAATATCAAATATCATTTTTTGTTTTTTTAAATGTGACTTACATATAATATAAAAGTGGCTGTAGTCAAAGAAATACCCCATTATGTCATTGAGTATGTTGGTTGTGTGAAGAGCAGTTGCACGTAGTCAGGCTTGACTGGACAGTAGATGTGTCAAGTACAGACAAGATGTTGAAATGCTACAGGAGAGGCTGTCCACTCAGGGTCAGCCACAGCCACAACACTCATGTAAAATGCTGAAGCAAAACAAATCAGTCGAAATGGAAGAACTGAGAGTGGAGAACATGGATAACAAAAGTGACAAAGTCCCTCCTGACCTCACAGTTGTCCATGCAAAACATCATGCAAACAACCACAGGCGCCACCAGAGAATTGAAGGCCTTGTCGTGAAAAGGATTTCAATCTCAAACATAAAACTACACTAAAAGCTTTCTTGTATCAGAAGTGCGTGGCCTCTCAGCCCCAGCAAAAGTAATTTTCCTCAGCACTGACCCTGAGGGCAAGGTTACAAATGTAAAGACAGGGTTTGGAATCAGGTTCTCGGCTATCACAGATGGAGGGTTGGAAAAGGGTGGCAGTGTGAGTGAGAGATTACTGTACTTAGTTTTCTGTCCTGTCATAGTCCTCAGTGTTTGAATTGTGTCAGAGCTCATGGGAGGGTGAGGGCAATAATTTAAAGAAATGTTGTGGTTTCAGTACAAGTTAAGTGTCACGATGCAGGCAAGGGAAAGAGAGCAGAGGATCTCAATTGTGCAAAAACAGTTTTCCTTATACAGTCTGATGCAGAGCATTATAAATATTCTGCAACTCAATCATATTAAGTTCAGCTTACTACAATCAAATTTTGAGTCCACACAACTTTTTTCTATTAAGTACAATGAACTTTCATTATTACTTGAGTGAAACAAGCTAATTTTATTCAATTGATTTCACTGTTTGGTTTTACAGTGTACAGCCAATACAGGACAAAGAAAAGAACTAAACTCAGGGCTTAAATACATGGCTAAATGAGGACCCAAACAAGACTCAGGTGAACAGAATCGATTAACCAATGAGTAACCATAGAAACTAGCAAGAAGAACAAAAGAAAACAAGAACTAAACACAGGAAGGAAACAGTTCACAGTAAGTACTCAAGTTCTGTTAACAATAAGTACTGCTTTACATGAACTCACGTGAACACCCAAACAAAATGAAACACCCAAAATCATAAAAAGACTGTAAAAGAGATCATTTAGTGGCTTAACAGCTTAAATAACATACAGGTTGTACAAGAAGAATTAATGTAAGTGCTTTTATAAAATTATGAGCATCACATTTCTGCTTTTAACTCTTTCCCTGCTTTTGATGGAATTTTTCAGCAATCTGTGTTTTCACTGTTACATCACTATTACGCATCTTCTGAAAGAGTAGAGAATCTCCAGACCAAAACACAGGCGAAGAAGAAACAGAAACAAGCGATAGATTGATGATGCACATGTGATATAACACAATCATCAAATATTAAACAGCACATAAATCAAAACTGCCTAATGTTACTGAATGAAATGTCGAACCCAGAATAAGATAATGGCAACACTGATGAACTTGATCTACTCGATCTTTGTTTTGATCATCTTTCTGAATACGATTGTAGTATTTGATATAAACACGATTTTTTCAGCATTTAACTCAAAATGCTTATTTTTTTATGAAACTTACACACATTCAAGTGTTGATAAAAAAAGAATGCATGAAGCTAGAATAATGTTTTGTTTGTTTTGTTTAAAAGCAGAGGCTCTGTTCTTTCTTTATATATATTGACTGTTTATATATTCATAGGGATGTAACGATTCACTCAACTCACGATTCGATACGATTCACGATACTGGTTTCACGATTCGATTTTCTCACGATTTTTTTTAACAAAATGAGATTTAAATGAGAAAGTGTCTTTTTATTATTTCTCAGACAAAATGCTGTATATTTCTTTGTGAAATTGAAATATCTTTATAACAACTAAATTGAAATTTTAAAACAAATCCTAAATCAAATAAATAAATAAATAATACAAATAAAAGAAATCTCTTCATATGAGTACATGAACAAGACGTTTATTTGCTCTATTACAGGCTGAACTATCTGTAGCCATTTAAAATTAGAGGCAACCACTGCATTTTAATCACAATCCCAACAAAGATGCTGTTTGAGCAGTTTTTAATTTAAATTAGATTGTATAATTTTTAACATCTGAAGCAAAAACAGAATGTTCAGACTTTAGCTTTGTGAAATTATGCTACATAAAACTTCATAAGAGCAGAAGGGCTGCATGAGAACGCAAATTCACTGTCTGACAGCAGGTGGCGCTTATGGAACAGCGGCAATACAGCGCTTCCATGGTTACCGCTCTAAACAAACAGCGCTGTGCGCTAAAACCATTTTAAAAGCCATTGTATGGAAGTAAGATGAAAAGAAAATACCATCTAAACTTTTCTGAACACAGTCAGTTCTCCTCAGCTATACATTCATATAACCCCCCGCCCCCAAATGTATCGCGATTCATTTAGCATCTCAACCGACTTGAATCGTCACATATTTTAATCGATTTTCAACCGGTTCCAGATGCATCGTTACATCCCTATATATTCATGCAACAAAATATTCTGGGGGCCATGAAAATTTTGTGAAAATGAATAAAAGTGCTGCCGTTGGCTGGCTTAAAAAAAAAAAAAAAAAAAAAAAAAACATTGGTAGGGAACAAGTTAAATTCACTTCCATTGTAAGAGTTATAAAGGAAAACAAGGTATGAATCGAAATAAATTGTGACATTTGTGATTGATCAACATGATGCCACAAATGCTGTTGATTGACATCACTTAATTTGAGCACTAAGAGTCCGCTTCCTAACATTACAGTATCTCAACACACACAGAGATTGTCATTTGTAAAGTTAGTCCCTACGAGAAGAACAATAGCATGCGAAACAAAAACTTTCGTCTGTTCTGGTGTCTCAGTGGAAGCAGTCATCATGTCAAGTCGTGAGAAACAAGTAGCAGTGAAGTTAGGAAAGTATTTGCATTTCACACACAAGTCAGTTCTCATTGTGTTTTGTCTCTCTCTCCTGCCCCCTGCCTCACTGGCAGTCCCATTCGCCTGAGCATCTCTCTTTTGACTTTGATAGAGATATCAAAGTAGAAGCCCTGCCATCCCTGACATTAATACTGTCACACATCACATCTGAATCAGATATTTTCATAAAAAGTTACGTGTGAGTTTACGTGTTTTGCCATGCTGAGCATTTGTCTACAGTTTGAGAGCACACATTCACACACAAGTGTTCATTTAAGCGAACAAGTACATAAACAAGAATTTTATGGCCTTAGGCCTCAAATTTGATTTTTCTTATAAATTCATACCCCCCACCGTTCCTCTCATACCACCCGCCTTGACTGACACCCGGTGTCACTTTGATGAGGCACAATTTTAGCACGTCACCATCACAATAATAAAGCGGTGGGCGTGCGCTGTCACTTGATGAAGTCACTGCCATTTCTTGCCTGGCAAGAATGAAATTGACAGGCAAAGCAGCAAGACACGGGGGGTGGGGGGTAACGCCAGAAGTGAGATGGCATGGACTTAAGCTCATCTAGTAAATCCTATTAATTTACAATGCGCACCTCCTGCCTCTCACCTATTAGATATTCTGATTAAAATCAAGGCTCTGAGCAAGACAGGGCAAGAGAGGGTTTGGAGCTCCACCAGGCTGCAAATTTGAGCCCTCAACCCATTGCTAAATCAGATGCTGGGCATCACAGGTTCAGTTATTATATGCCGCTATATGCAAGTGCACACTGGGGTGTGTGTTATCATTGTTGCGCTAGGCAGGAGAGCTATTTACCTCATGGCATTTGCGGACCCGCTGCTACATCTATTTTATGTTCATTTTTTTAATCAACACTTCAAGAGGGAAAACAAGTTTCTTTACAGGTAGTCAGAGCTCTAACTGTGACCTAAAATTAAGGGTTCACTTGCAAAATAAAGTTTGTTCAACAGGGTAGTGCCTTCACAATATGCTCTTAAAGGGATAGTTCACCCAAAAAATGAAAAATGAATAATTTACTCCCCCTGAAGTTGTTCCAAACCTGTATGAATTTCTTTCTTCTGCTGAACACAAAAGAATATATTTTGAAGAATGTCAGTAACCAAACAGTTGATGAATCCAATTGACTTCCATAGTAATTTTTTCCATACTATGGAAGTCAATGGGAAACAACAAAATTCAAATTAATTTTTTTCTCAGTGGGCACTCTAGCATGCCTTGGACATTCGGCTAAATTTCTTGTTTAATGCTTCATGTTAGAAATCAAAAAGCCATACAGGTTTGGAATGACATGACACTAACACAATGTCTACAGTACACTGTAAAAAAAGAATATATGTGACCTGATCCAGCAAAATGAGTCACAGTGACCCAAATTTCAAAACTGAGATGGAAAGATGAGACAATAAGCTTTAAAATGATATCCTAGTCAAAGTCATACCTTGAATGGTTTTAAAGATATACCCATTTGAATTATGGTCGTCTGCCCTCTTTTTCCAATTGAAAACCTGAGAAAATCGCTTTTTAAAGTTTTTTGCCGTTTTTTTGTTGATATCTTCCAAAATCCATTGCATAGGGATAAACTATTTATTTTACAGCTTAATTTGACCAAATATATTTTTATATATATAAATGCTATTAA